>NW_027070380.1:104045-191344 GCF_002906115.3 Quercus suber
GCCAGACTTGGGAGGAAGCGTATCTCATACCCACTGTCGAGGGAATCTTGTACTTAGCCCTAAATGATTCCATTTGCTCCTCGGAATCAACTAGATACTTAAATCTACCCATCTTCTAGCAATAGAAAGATCGATACAGAAAATGAAAGAGTAGGGAGAGTTAAAGAGACTTACAGGTGTGGAAAATAAGCTCCTCGGACGGACTCTTGGTATTTATGAGAGTGTAGAATAATGAGAGAAAGACAGATTCAATGAATACGTGCTGAGAGAGAGTAATTTGTAACTGAAGAAAGATTTGATTTGAAAGGCACTTTACGAGGGCACAGAAAAAAGGAGTGGGAAAAGCCCCGCCCATAAATGCCAAGGATCCCCCACCGTTAGATTTGCATCAGGTCGTTGAACGTGTGGGACAGTAGCGCAGTTACCATTTAATAATGGCGTGCCCATGACGCCGAAGCGTCAGGAGCGCGCCTTGGGCAAACAAAAAGACATTCTGAAAGCGGGGGAAACCTACGAATTAAATGAGGGTTGGATATCAAAATCCCCTTTTTTTCCGAGATGGCAAAAAACGAGATTTTGAGGGGCTATTGTGGGGCCTGTTAACTAAAAAGGTATAGTAATCCTCAGAATTGGGCTCAGGGCCCAAAGGCCCGATCCGAGAACATTCAGTTGTCCGAGGACAGCCTAAAGAAGTTTTATTCACGTCATAGGGATGATATGAAAGAAATAAATAGGTATCATATACAGTGGTATAACACACGTCCGAGGACGCCAAATTCCGAGGTGAAGGTAACCTTCGTGCTAGCGGAAGGATTCCGCCAGGCTGTATCTGAACTGGAAGTTGGATATAGTTTAAAGAGGCGTCGAAGAAGGTATAAAATATCTTCTAAAGTCTATTACCTCCACATTAAATGCTTTCCAGCTAATACTCTGGCCGCATTAATGTGGAGGTGATTCCTGAATAGTAACTAAGCAGCTTTATGACCACTAAGCTGAAAGTTCTGGTAGGTACTGGATGGGACAGAAAGGAACTCCCAGGATAAGAACTACACGTGTATGAAGGAAACAAGAGGAAGAACGGGGTATATAACAGGGAAACGGGCAAAAGAGAGTGGACTTCTGGCCAAAAAGAAACAAAAAGAAAGAGAAAGAGAGAGAAATAAAGAGAAACCAATTGAAAGAGAGCCGAGGAGAGTTTTCCTCAAAGAGCGAATCAATAGTATCCCTTATTGAATAGTATAACCTTTCCTGAAAACAGTACTAGTTCTTGGACCCATACTCTATAAATTTATTGTTTGGGCTTATTGGGCTGCAAACCCACCTTTCAGGGTCAATCCAAATCGAGTCCCTACACAACTAAAATAAATTTGAATATAATCATCTTAATACTATTTTCACAATAAATGTTATATGGCAAATTGTAACTAATTTTTATTTAGACCCACAATTGATATCACCATTTACCTACTTTTAAGAACTTGTCACCTAGATTTTGTTATAACTTTTTTGTAAAAGTATTGTGTATTGAATTTATAAAAAATTAAAAATTAAAAAAGTTTCAAAATTTTGCTCCTTCATTAAAAAAATAAATAAATAAATAAATCTTCTCTTCGAGACTCTAGCTTACTTTATAGTTGACAGCGAAATGAAGCTGTTTTTCCCCACATTTTTCTTCTTCATAAGCAAAAAATTACACAACTATTACAACCAACAGATCTCTATCTACATATGTGATTCTTTCCTCATTCTCCTTATTTCTCTTTTTCTCTTCTATATTTTCTTAGTTTTTCTCTTTATTTGATCAAATAGTTTGATAAATGTTTTATATATTTCCAAGTCCAAGAAGTCTTTTAATGTTTAATTTGCTCAAATTCCAAGAGAAAGATCACGAGTATGATTAAAAAGTCATACACTTTAAAAGCAAAAACTTATATTAATTACTACTTTCTTAGTTTCACATTTACTCCTAGTCCTACTCCTAGGTGTGTCACAATTTTTCTTTATCATATATTTTTATTTAATTGATATTACATATAAATATAATAAGTTATTATTAATTTAACAAAAATGTATGATTAATTATTTAATTATATTTGTTTATGCATTCAATGGTTGTTGTATTACAGATCTTTAAACAATTAATAACTTTTTTAGACTATTATACAATGTAGTTGTATTTTATACTAAATTGTATTTAGAGTACTATTTAAGATTATTGTATATAATATGGAAGTTGTATCTACAGGGAAAAAAAAAAGTTATCATTTTATTTTTTAGTTGCCCCCCATGACATTTGTCTAGCTTTGCCATAGCTGACCCTCCTAGAAAAGAATCCTGCAGGCGCCACTGACCTGTTTAGATTGTTATCTGCTGGGATTTTGCTTGATATACATGTGACTGAAGATTTTCGCCAGTGTTATATCAAAGGAGGTCAATGTAAGACCGACAACAAAGGAGAATATTATTGTACCAAAGGTACGAAAGTTATGGGTATAGGAGTAAAGCAAAAATCTTTGGATAAACACTGACATATATTCATGAAAAAGCACACCAATATTTTTTGGTTGTAGTTATATTTCTTATACATGTGCTGCTATTTCTGCTCCATGCTGTAATCCACTCTTTACAGAAGTAGCTTTACCTGATTCGAATTAGTTTCAAATTTAGGTTATAAGCTACGTAGGAGCTGTTTTTAATAGTTCATGTAAAGCTCTAAGATTTCAAAGCATGCCTTCTCAATCATATTCGTAGCTGTGTCCTTTTGATCTTCCCTGTCTAACACACACAATTTTTGTTGTGCAAGGAATATTAGAAGCAGGATAGTACTAGTGATAGCTGTAAGGTTGAAAAAAGCTTATAACAGATTGTTTATCAATTCTGTTTAAAAAAAAAAAAAAACCAATTCAAGCTTTATATCAAACAATTAATATGTGGAACATGATAACAAGCTTATAACAGAATTGATAAACAATCTAAGCCAAATATAAATACATCCACAACAGTAAATATAAAGTAAAGATAAAGAGAAGGAAGATGCAAACACATGGACAACACACGATGTGTTATCGAAGAGGAAACCGAAGTCCTTGGCGCAAAATCTCTCCGCTGCCCTCCAAGCGGTAAATAATCCACTAAAGAATGTAGTTGGGATACATGAACAACAAAAGACCCTCCAAGCCTAATTTACCCAAGTACCTAAGCCCTCCAAGCTTCTTACTCCAACGAGGCTACGCCGAACCTATTTATTCTTTAGCTTCCCGGATTCCACTACTATACTATAGCATTAACCAATGTATATTGGTTCTTTCCAAACTGCTTCCCTTAGCACTAAATGAACCTTCTCATAGACATGGGTGTAGTGAGATAAGGACTTGGCAAAGAACCTCTCAAGGGTATGACAATGGAGAGGAAGAGAGTAGAGGAATTTGTAAAGACTCTAAGGTAAAGATTGTGGATGAATCAATCTTGTTTTTCTCTAGGGTTTCTCTAAAAAATTCTCTCTAGAAGCTCTCACAATTTAGTGGGTATAAGGGTCCATATATAGTGGTGTGTGTTTGGAATACGAAGAATCAGCTTTTTCCAAACAAGGCTGATTGGCAATTTGGCCTCGCGACTGGTTTGAGTCGCGAGTTCAAGCTGCGAGATAACGGCCTGGCCAGCCTGGGACTTTTGTCCTATAGTGCGACAGCTGGTGCGACCCTTTATCTCCCTTGTATACATCTCACGCGTTTGCAGTTGGCGGCTTGCCAGCCGCGAGTCAGCCACGAGTCCTAGCCGTGAATCTTTACTTTTTTGCACATGCTTGAGCTTTTCTTCACATCTTCTCACACACTACCCTTACAATAATCTCACCTAAATACAAGGTTACTAAGTGCTTAAATTACAACCAAATTGGCACGAAATAAAAAGAAGGAAGATGCAAACACATGGACAACACACGATGTGTTATCGAAGAGGAAACCGAAGTCCTCAGCGCAAAATCTCTCCGCTGCCCTCCAAGCGGTAAATAATCTACTAAAGAATGTAGTTGGAATACATGAACAGCAAAAGACCCTCCAAGCCTAATTTACCCAAGTACTTAAGCCCTCCAAACTTCTTACTCCAACGAGGCTACGCCGAACCTATTTATTCTTTAGCTTCCCGGATTCCACTACTATACTATAGCATTAACCAATGTATATTGGTTCTTTCCAAACTGCTTCCCTTAGCACTAAATGAACCTTCTCATAGACATGGGTGTAGTGAGATAAGGACTTGGCAAAGAACCTCTCAAGGGTATGACAATGGAGAGGAAGAGAGTAGAGGAATTTGTAAAGACTCTAAGGTAAAGATTGTGGATGAATCAATCTTGTTTTTCTCTAGGGTTTCTCTAAAAAATTATCTCTAGAAGCTCTCACAATTTAGTGGGTATAAGGGTCCATATATAGTGGTGTGTGTTTGGAATACGAAGAATCAGCTTTTTCCAAACAAGGCTGATTGGCAATTTGGCCTTGCGACTGGTTTGAGTCGTGAGTTCAAGCTGCGAGATAACAGCCTGGCCAGCCTGGGACTTTTGTCCTGTAGTGCGACAGTTGGCGCGACCCTTTATCTCCCTTGTATGCATCTCACGTGCCTACAGTTGGCGGCTTGCCAGTCGCGAGTCAGCCACGAGTACTAGCCGTGAATCTCTACCTTTTTGCACATGCTTGAGCTTTTCTTCACATCTTCTCACACACTACCCTTACAATAATCCCACCTAAATACAGGGTTACTAAGTGCTTAAATCACAACCAAATTGGCACGAAATAAAGCCAACAAGATGATTGATAAATTTCAACCTTACAATATCCCCCTTTGGCTATTCTATGACAAAACCCTAAAACAAACTTTAGACTTAACGCGTGAGTTGAGAACAATTGGAAAACTCACTCACATCTAATTCTAAAATCTGTGAAGCTTTAGAACCATAAGAACAAGTAACTCCTGAAACACAACAACACAATAAGTTCATTGTATGCAGAAAATTTGTGATGCAAATGAAGCAAGCATAATGCGATCAAGCTCAATGGAGTAAAGCAATAAACATGGCAAGACCAAAAACAGGTAATCCCTTCATACAAGTGATCACAATATTCATTCACACTTGGAATGAACATCCGGACATTCAAGTTGACAAACACAAGGCAAATCACTTGAATAACCAACACTCAACCAATGCACAATACATGAAGTATGTGCATCTAGGAAAAATCCTACACGGGCACAAGAGTGACAGTACTTAAAAAGAAATGCATAGCATTAGGTTAGAAGTACTGATTTAACAATGCACAAAGGCTACATAAAGCATGGTACAAACCACAAAGGCCTACAAGTGCATAAAACCAAACCCTAAAAGCTTACAAAAGAAATATGGGTATAAACTAGAAAAAAACAGAACATATGCTGAATTAACTGAATAACATCATTAATATATAAATAGACCAAAGTGTTAAAAACATTCAAGAGATATGAGTTTAATCCAAACCAAGACTAAAACCTATAATAACAACAGATAACCAAACCAAAGTAACAAAACTATAACCAAAACAACACATATGATTATGAATCTCCCCCTCAAATAAGCACTCCCCTCAGGTGCTGGCCAAAAAATCTCCCCCTTTTTGACCGGAATGGCCAAAGGGTCACTGTTGTAACTTGGTGAAAATGCCATCAACTTAAGCTGCTAAAACATCGATCTGGTCTTACATGACTGCCATTCTCTTTGACTGCTCTCTCTGGCCTTCTCTGAGAGTCTTTTCCAATTCCTCAAGGTGCTTGTGGAGGTTCTCAAATAGCATCTCCAACCTATCATGTTGAAGGGCAGACTGTGCTTGTGTAGTGCTAGGTTGCTGTGATACATGGGTGGCATGTACATGTGAATCTGGCTCAGGAGTAGAAAGAGTAGCAGGAAAGAAATGTACATTCTTTGGAGTTTTGGATGAATGACTTCTGCTAGCTTGTAGAGTAGACATAGAGATTAGTCGAGGACGAGCAATTATTTTCCCAACTGAGGGAGGAGTAGCACCTTCACTTAGAATGAATTTCATAATGAGACTGCAAAATGGAAGGCACCTTCGTGCTACTGTTCGAGTCGCTGTCTTTCTTATGATATAAAAAATATGGGTATAGATGTCAATGGTGGTGCCTGTGATGAGATCACATAGAAATTGAGCCCTTCCAAGGTTGATATACAACGTATTGCTCAACGAATAGAGGTTGGTAAACATGATCAGCTTCAATGTTGTCAACTTAGCTGAAAATTTGGTAGTATTTATCGATGTGCCGGCACTGGAGATGTCATGGCCAGGACTAAGAACTTGGAGAATGTCCCGAATCACTGGAGTGCGATCATCATAAGGAGTTAGGTCGGCATTCTTAAGTCTAGTGATTTTGAGAAGTTCAGTTATGGTGTCCGGACTAATGATGAACTCCGTTCCTCTTACCATACAGTGTAGTTCAGTTTCAAGATCAACTGTGTTGGCGAAACACTCCTTCACTAGTTCCATTATTGGATCAACAAAATTTCCAAATAATTCTGCCCAATCTTTTGCCTCGAAGATCCGAGGGACAAAAGTGGTTTCCAAAGTGTTAAATCTGACCTCCTATTCCACTATAGGAGTTGCCCGGTCAAAAATACTTGAGTAAGCATGTAGGTGCTAAGGAGTTCTGAATAACTCATTATTGAGTTTAGTAGATGGCTGTGATGAAGAACGTGTTCGTTTTGCAACAGGTAATGTTTCCTCTTCTGTCATAACCTCTTTTCCTTTGGAGGATCGTCGAGACATCTGTAAAAGAGCAAACACACAACAAAGTACCAAATCCACAGCACACTCATTTTGTTAGATCTAGTCAAGAGATGAGAGTACAAAGACCAAATAGATTTAGAAGACATAGAATCACAGAACGAGAACTAAGTCAATAAAGTGACAGAATAAGCATTGCCAAACACACAGAGAGTAATAGGCATTACAACACACTCTGTCAAACATGAGTAGCAAAGTGTCACAAACAACAAGCATTTCAACACAATATCATGAAAGTGATATGCACAGACAGAGTCAATCAAGGTAAGAACACTCAGATAAGTCAAAAATCATTGTGAAGCCACACTGAACAAGTTATTGGCAACAAAAACCCATTCAACAAATCCAACTAAAAGAACAAAATATTCACAACAACAATAACAGTCAATCAGATGACATTCACTATAATGAACAACCCAAAACTAAACACCCAAAAACATAATCCTTTTTCAAAACACACAGATTCAAGAAAAAACACTTAGAACAGGAAATCTAAAGTAAAGGATAGAAAACCCATACCTTTTTCTTAAAGATTTGAGAAGAAAAAAAATGCAGAAATGGAGGTATCACAAGAGTGAACACAGAGTGTTTGAAATAGTGATTTGGGGAAGTTAATGAACAGTCCCTATAGTTCGAGGGAAAAACTGAAAAACTATTTTAAAAACTGTCTTTAAAACGCAAAACACGCGTTTTTCGCGACTGAATCAAGTCGCCAGTAAGTCGCCATGGTAAGCCAAGAAACACTGTGAAATCAAGATTCTTGAAAAATCTTCTAAGTGTTTTTTGCGACTGGAAGATCTACTCGTGAGGGAGTCGCGAGCTGAGCCATGAAAATCTCTGTTTGCCCCTCACGACTGGACCTTCCACCTGCGAACAAGTCGCCACACTGAGCCGTGAAATATGCAAAAACACAAATTTTGAAAAAGTTTCTAAGTCTTTTTTGCGACTGGGATGCTGACCCGCCAGTGACTCGCGAAAATCTCGGAGAGAGCTTCGCGACTGGAGCATGCGACTAGGTTTACTCACGACTGAGTCGCTAAAACAGGGCAACACTGTTTTTAAAAATTTTGACATTCTGTAAAAACAAAAACACTATCAAAAAACAAGCTAAAACGCTCAAAAATCCTTTTGTGTATGATCAACAAAGATTGAGCTTGTGAAAACACATTTAATCAAGTACAATCACACAAATGAATATGGCATTCATTAAACATAGACTTGTGTGTTGTGTGTGGATATCAAAAATGAGATAATCCTTAGTTTAATGTGAAGCTTCAATGATCAATTCAATCAAGGCATACACAACTAGCACTAGATAATATGACCAATCTCAATTATAGAAACATGCATATATGACCTCTCACAAGCACTTGATAACAATTTTTTGAAACTTTTCATTTGACTCCATATTCAACATATCATTTGCACTTTTTGAGCAAAGAAAATCTCATTTTGAGATAGATGCTTGAAATTTTTGATATTTCAGTTGATGAGTTAGCTTTTGGCTTTTTGGGCATCATACATTTTATTTTGGTAGCTTTCCCTTTTTCCTAGTCAAATACTAGTATGTGCGACAGGCTTTTGCAGCTCTATATCTCTTTTCATTTGGAGATTTACATTTAGAGAGCTCTTTTAAGTATAAAAATAAAAAGTGGGAAGATATATAGGCATGAGTCTATGCATGTCTCAAGATCAACAAAACCATTCACTAATTATTCATAACAAGGTTGAAGATCTATTTACAACAGTCACATAGATTTCAGAATTTCTTCCACAATGATATAAGTGCATGAGAGACAAGCTAAGCTCATTAAATGCACAAAGCCATTAGTATAAAGGTACAAGGCAAAACATGTGTTGAGACAAAAACTAACAAAGCCGATCAAACTTTTTGGATTTTCTACTTTTTATGTGTTTTTGGATTTTTGACACAAAAGCAGTAAAAGATTGATAAAAAACATAACAAAAAAATGTAAAAACATTTGAACCAAAGACAAACACACACACAAAATAACAACTTAAATACTAGCAAGAAGCACACAACCAAGCATATTCACAAACATGGGAAGTATTGATGCATGAACTTGTTGTAATGCTTATGCATGAGTATCCTTCGTCACCCACACGTCACGTGCGTTTGGGGTGATATCCTTAACGGATTGGGTACGAGAATTAGGACTATCAAACATTCATGTGAAGCTTTCTAAGCAATTTGTGAAGGCACCGATCACCTTCATCACGTCCATCATTCCTGGATTACGGTTTTGACTTCTTGATTGCTCACCACCCCAAGACCTCATGTCATTTCTTCTTCCTTGTGACCGAGGTGCACTTGCATTGTTGTTTGCTCTCAGCTTTTGACAGTTAGGTCTGGTATGTCCTTGTAATCCACAATAGTGACAAACATAATCCGTTCTAGAACCCTATTGTGATCTTGGAACTGATCTCCCTCTAGCTCCATATCTGGATTCTGATTGATTACGGGACTTATTTAACACCCGTTGATCAGCCACATTCTTTTTCTTCTCAGCCTTAATTTTCTCAGGACTAGATCTATCCACAATCGTCTCCTTAGCCTTCACAAACTTCACTTCTTTGGTGACCTTGGCTGACGAGCTACTTCCTCCGGTGTATCCTAACCAGGACTTGTCTAAATAAGGTTTTTGTGATGAAATAACATATTCTAACTTCTTAGAGGAGACCCTTTCTATCTTGGCTTGTGCTTGCACCACCTTTTGCTCAAGAAATCTTACATTGGTATAAGCTTCTGATAGCTTACCATTTAGTGTCTCAATTTCACATTTTGCCTTCTTGTATCTGACTAGCAGGCTTTTGTAATCTTCCTCAACTCTCTTTGAAAGTTCAATATGGGTATGAAACACCCTTGAACATTTAGACCCCCAAATACAAAAATACCAATACAAGCTATATAACAAACAACTTATGTGCAGAAAATGATAAAAAGCTTATATCGGAATAGAGACACAATCTAAACCATAAATAATCACACACACAACAGTAATTAAATGGTAAAGATAAAGGGAAGAGAAATGCAAACACAAGGACAACACTTGATGTGTTATCGAAGAGGAAACCAAAGCCCTCGGCGTAAAACCTCTCCGCCGCCTTCCAAGCGGTCAATAATCCACTAGAAAATGTAGTTGGGATACATGAACAACAATAGACCCTCCAAGCCTAATCTACCCAGGTACTTAAGCCCTCCAAGCTTCTTGCTCCAACGAGGTTGCGCCGAACCTTTTTCTTTTCTAGCTTACCAGATTCCACTATAGACCATAGCATCAACCAATCACTATTGGTTTCTTCCCAAACTGCTTCCCTAAGCACCAAATGGACCTTCTCACAGACGTGGGTGTGGTGAAATAAGGGTTTGGTAAATAACCTCTCAAGGGTATGACAATGGAGAGGAAGAGAGTAGAGGAATTTGTAGAGTCTCTTTAGATGAAGATTGGGGATGAGGCAATCTTGTTTTTCTCTAGGGTTTTCTCTCACAAAATTCTCTCTCTGGAAGCTCTCTCAAAATGATGGGTATAAGGGTGTATATATAGTAGGGTGAGAAGGGAATGCAAAACATCAGTTTTTACCAAACAGGGCAAGCTGGCGACTCAGTCTCGCGGCTTGTCCAAGTCACGAGTTCAAGTCGCGACGTAATGGCCTGGCCAGTCTGGAATTTTTGTCTTGTAGCATGACAACTGGCGCGACCCTTCAGCTTCCCAGTGTGCCTCTCACGTGCCAGCTTTTGGCGGCTTGGTAGTTGCGATCCACCTGCGAGCCCTATCCGCGAACCTCTGTTTTTCTTGCACACTCTTGAGCTTTTCTTCACAACTTCTCACACACTATCCTTACAATTTTTCCACCTAAATACAGGGTTGCTAAGTGCTAAATTACAAGCAAATTGGTCACGAAATAAAGCCAATTAAATGGTTGATTAAATTCAACCTTACAATCTCCCCCTTTGGCTATTCCATGACAAAACCCTACAACAGACTCTAGACTTAAACGTGAGTTGAGAACAGTTGGAAAACTCACTCACACCTTACTCTAGATTCTGTAAAGCTCTTGAACATATGAATAAGTAACTCCTGAAACACAATAACATAGCAATATCATTGTATGCAGAAAACTTAATATGCATATGGAGCAAAATAAGCATGATCAAGCAAAAATGAACATAAGCATAACAACAATGATTCATGGCAAGATCAACAACAGTAGTCACTTAAGCAAAAGTGATTACTATGTTCATTCACACAAGGAATGAACATCTGGACATGCAAAAATGATAAACTCAATTGAAGAGTATCATTTGCAAGTCCAACACTCAACCAATGCGTACAAACATATATGCATCTAGGAACAATCCTACACGGGCATAAGAGTGTTGTACTTAAGATAATGTAAGGCATTAACAAGTACCAAAGCACAAAGCACAAAGGCTGCATATGCAAAGTTTTGCAAATACATGGCACAAATTATACAAGCCTAAAAACAGTGCATAAGAACAAGAAACAACCCTCAAAGCTTACAAAAGCAACAATGGGTACAAACGAACAACATAAAGTGCTAAAGCTGAATAACATCATACTATATAAGTGCTGAAATAAACAACTACCACCACAGTATTTTGAGTTATCAAAGTTTTATATACAGAAAAAAAAAAAAAAAAAAAAAAAAAAAAAAAAAAAAAAAAAAAAAACAAACACATGGACAACACACGATGTGTTATCGAAGAGGAAACCGAAGTCCTCGCGCAAAATCTCTCCGCGCCCTCCAAGCGGTAAATAATCACTAAAGAATGTAGTTGGGATACATGAACAGCAAAAGACCCTCCAAGCCTAATTTACCCAAGTACTTAAGCCCTCCAAGCTTCTTCTCCAACGAGGTAGCCGAACCTATTTTTCTTTAGCTTCCGGATTCCACTACTATACTATAGCATAACCAATGTATATTGGTTCTTTCCAAACTGCTTCCCTTAGCACAAATGAACCTTCTCAAGACTGGGTGTAGTGAGATAAGGATTGGCAAAGAACCTCTCAAGGGTATGACAATGGAGAGGAAGAGAGTAGAGGAATTTGTAAAGACTCTAAGGTAAAGATTGTGGATGAATCAATCTTGTTTTTCTCTAGGGTTTCTCTAAAAAATTTCTCTGAAGCTCTCACAATTTAGTGGGTATAAGGGTCATATATAGTGGTGTGTGTTTGGAATACGAAGAATCAGCTTTTTGCCAAACAAGGCTGATTGGCAATTTGGCCTCGCGACTGGTTTGAGTCGTGAGTTCAAGCTGCGAGATAACGGCCTGGCCAGCTGGGACTTTTGTCCTGTAGTGCGACAGTGGCGCGACCCTTTATCTCCCTTGTATGCATCTCACGTGCCTCAGTTGGCGGCTTGCCAGTCGCGAGTCACCACGAGTCTAGCCGGAATCTCTACCTTTTTGCACATGCTTGAGCTTTTCTTCACATCTTCTCACACACTACCCTTACAATAATCCCACCTAAATACAGGGTTACTAAGTGCTTAAATACAAGCAAATTGGCACGAAATAAAGCCAACAAGATGATTGATAAATTTCAACCTTACAATTCTCCTTTGGCTATTCATGACAAAACCCTAAAACAAACTTTAGACTTAACGCGTGAGTTGAGAACATTGGAAAACTCACTCACATCTAATTCTAAAATCTGTGAAGCTTTAGAACCATAAGAACAAGTAACTCCTGAAACACAACAACACAATAAGTTCATTGTATGCAGAAAATTTGTATCAAATGGAGCAAGCATAATGCGATCAAGCCAATGGAGTAAAGCAATAAACATGGCAAGACCAAAAACAGGTAATCCCTTCATACAAGTGATCACAATATTCATTCACACTTGGAATGAAATCCGGACATTCAAGTTGACAAACACAAGGCAAATCACTTGAATAACCAACACTCAACCAATGCACAATACATGAAGTATGTGCATCTAGGAAAAATCCTACACGGGCACAAGAGTGACAGTACTTAAAAAGAATGCATAGCATTAGTTAGAAGTACTGATTTAACAATGCACAAAGGCTACATAAAGCATGGTACAAACCACAAAGGCCTACAAGTGCATAAAACCAAACCCTAGAAGCTTACAAAAGAAATATGGGTATAAACAGAAAAAACAGAACATATGCTAATTAACTGAATAACTCATTAATATATAAATAGACCAAAGTGTTAAAAACATTCAAAGATATGAGTTTAATCCAAACCAAGACTAAAACCTATAATAACAAAGATAACCAAACCAAAGTAACAAAACTATAACCAAAACAACACATATGATTATGAATCTCCCCCTCAAATAAGCACTCCCCTCAGGTGCTGGCCAAAAAATCTCCCCCTTTTTGACCGGAATGGCCAAAGGGTCACTGTTGTAACTTGGTGAAAATGCCATCAACTTAAGCTGCTAAAACATCGATCGGTCTTACATGACTGCCATTCTCTTTGACTGCTCTCTCTGGCCTTCTTTGAGAGTCTTTTCCAATTCCTCAAGGCGCTTGTGGAGGTTCTCAAATAGCATCTCCAACCTATCATGTTGAGGGGCAGACTGTGCTTGTGTAGTGCTAGGTTGCTGTGATACATGGGTGGCATGTACATGTGAATCTGGCTCAGGAGTAGAAAGAGTAGCAAGAAAGAAATGTGCACTCTTTGGAGTTTTGGATGAATGACTTCTGCTAGCTTGTAGAGTAGACATAGAGATTAGTCGAGGACGAGCAATTATTTTCCCAACTGAGGGAGGAGTAGCACCTTCACTTAGAATGAATTTCATAATGAGACTACAAAATGGAAGGCACCTTCATGCTACTGTTCGAGTCGCTGTCTTTCTTATGATATAAAAAATATGGGTATAGATGTCAATGGTGGTGCCTGTGATGAGATCACATAGAAATTGAGCCCTTCCAAGGTTGATATACACCGTATTGCTCAACGAATAAAGGTTGGTAAACATGATCAGCTTCAATGTTGTCAACTTAGGTGAAAACTTGGTAGTACTTATCGATGTGCCGGCACTGGAGATGTCATGGCCAGGACTAAGAACTTGGAGAATGTCTTGAATCACTGGAGTGCGATCATCATAAGGAGTTAGGTCGGCATTCTTAAGTCTAGTGATTTTGAGAAGTTCAGTTATGGTGTCCGGACTAATGATGAACTCCGTCCCTCTTACCATATAGTGTAGTTCAGTTTCAAGATCAACTGTGTTGGCGAAACACTCCTTCACTAGTTCCATTATTGGATCAACAAAATTTCCAAATAATTCTGCCCAATCTTTTGCCTCGAAGATCCGAGGGACAAAAGTGGTTTCCAAAGTGTCAAATCTGACCTCCTGTTCCACTATAGGAGTTGCCCGGTCAAAAATACTTGAGTAAGCATGTAGGTGCTAAGGAGTTCTGAATAACTCATTATTGAGTTAGTAGATGGCTGTGATGAAGAACGTGTTCGTTTTGCAACAGGTAATGTTTCCTCTTCTGTCATAACCTCTTTTCCTTTGGAGGATCATCGAGACATCTGTAAAAGAGCAAACACACAGCAAAGTACCAAATCCACAGCACACTCATTTTGTTAGATCTAGTCAAGAGATGAGAGTACAAAGACCAAATAGATTTAGAAGACATAGAATCACAGAACGAGAACTAAGTCAATAAAGTGACAGAATAAGCATTCCAAACACACAAGAGTAATAGGCATTACACACACTCTGTCAAACATGAGTAGCAAAGTGTCACAAACAACAAGCATTTCAACACAATATCATGAAAGTGATATGCACAGACAGAGTCAATAAGGTAAGAACACTAGATAAGTCAAAAATCATTGTGAAGCCACACTGAACAAGTTATTGCCAACAAAAACCCATTCAAAAATCCAACTAAAAGAACAAAATATTCACAACAACAATAACAGTCAATCAGATGACATTCACTATAATGAACAACCCAAAACTAAACACCCAAAAACATAATCCTTTTTCAAAACACACAATTCAAGAAAAAACACTTAGAACAGGAAATCTAAAGTAAAGGATAGAAAACCCATACCTTTTTCTTAAAGATTTGAGAAGAAAAAAATGCAGAAATGGAGGTATCACAAGAGTGAACACGAGTGTTTGAAATAGTGATTTGGGGAAGTTAATGAACAGTCCCTATAGTTCGAGGGAAAAACTGAAAAACTATTTTAAAAACTGTCTTTAAAACGCAAAACACGCGTTTTTCGCGACTGAATCAAGTCGCCAGTAAGTCGCCAGGGTAAGCCACAAAACACTGTGAAATCAAGATTCTTGAAAAATTTCTAAGTGTTTTTCGCGACTGGAAGATCTACTCTGAGGGAGTCGCGAGCTGAGCCGAAAATCTCTGTGTGCCCCTCCGACTGGACCTTCCAGCGAACAAGTCGCCACACTGAGCCGTGAAATATGCAAAAACACAAATTTTGAAAAAGTTTCTAAGTCTTTTTGCGACTGGGATGCTGACCGCCAGTGACCGCGAAAATCTGGAGAGAGCTTCGCGACTGGAGCATGCACTAGGTTTACTCCGACTGAGTCGCTAAAACAGGGCAACACTGTTTTTAAAAATTTTGACATTCTGTAAAAACAAAAACACTATCAAAAAACAAGCTAAAACGCTCAAAAATCTTTTGTGTATGATCAACAAAGATTGAGCTTGTGAAAACACATTTAATCAAGTACAATCACACAAATGAATATGACATTCATTAAACATAGACTTGTGTGTTGTGTTTGGATATCAAAAATGAGATAATCCTTAGTTTAATGTGAAGCTTCAATGATCAATTCAATCAAGGCATACACAACTAGCACTAGATAATATGACCAATCTCAATTATAGAAACATGCATATATGACCTCCACAAGCACTTGATAACAATTTTTTGAAACTTTTCATTTGCTCCATATTCAACATATCATTTGCACTTTTTGAGCAAAGAAAATCTCATTTTGAGATAGATGCTTGAAATTTTTATATTTCAGTTGATGAGTTAGCTTTTGCTTTTTGGGCATCTACATTTTATTTTGGTAGCTTTCCTTTTTCCTAGTCAAATACTATATGTGCGACAGGCTTTTGCAGCTCTATATCTCTTTTCATTTGGAGATTTACATTTAGAGAGCTCTTTTAAGTATAAAAATAAAAAGTGGGAAGATATATAGGCATGAGTCTATGCATGTCTCAAGATCAACAAAACCATTCACTAATTATTCATAAAAGGTTGAAGATCTATTTACAACAGTCACATAGATTTCGAATTTCTTCCACAATGATATAAGTGCATGAGAGACAAGCTAAGCTCATTAAATGCACAAAGCCATTAGTAAAAGGTACAAGGCAAAACATGTGTTGAGACAAAAACTAACAAAGCCGATCAAACTTTTTGGATTTTCTACTTTTTATGTGTTTTTGGATTTTTGACACAAAAGCAGTAAAAGATTGATAAAAAACATAACAAAAAAATGTAAAAACATTTGAACCAAAGACAAACACACACACAAAATAACAACTTAAATACTAGCAAGAAGCACACAACCAAGCATATTCATAAACATGGGAAGTATTGATGATGAACTTGTTGTAATGCTTATGCATGAGTATCCTTCGTCACCCACACGTCACGTGCTTTGGGGTGATATCCTTAACGGATTGGGTACGAGAATTAGGACTATCAAACTTCATGTGAAGCTTTCAAGGCAATTTGTGAAGGCACCGATCACCTTCATCACGTCCTTAAAAAAAAAAAAAAAACACCAATTCAAGCTTTGTATCAAACAATTAATGTGTGGAACATGATAACAAACTTATAACAGAATTGATAAAAAATCTAAGTCAAATATAAATACATCCACAGCAGTAAATATAAAACAAAGATAAACAGAAGGAAGATGCAAACACATGGACAACACACGATGTGTTATCGAAGAGGAAATCGAAGTCCTCGGCGTAAAACTTCTCCGCCACCCTCCAAGCGGTAAATAATCCAATAAAGAATGTAGTTGGGATACATGAACAGCAGAAAGCCCTCCAAGCCTAATCTACCAAAGTACCTAAACCCTCCAAGCTTCTTGCTCCAACGAGATTATGCTGAACCTATTTCTTCTTTAGCTTCCTGAATTCCGCTACTATACCATAACATCAACCAATGTATATTGGTTCCTTCCAAACTACTTCCCTTAGCACCAAATGAACCTTTTCACAGACGTGGGTGTAGTGAGAGAAGGATTTGGCAAAGAACCTCTCAAGGGTATGACAATGGAGAGGAAGAGAGTAGAGGAATTTGTAGAGACTCTAAGGTAAAGATTGTGGATGAATCAGTCTTGTTTTTTCTCTAAGGTTTCTCTAAAACATTCTCTCTGGAAGCTCTCACAATTTAGTGGGTATAAGGGTCTATATATAGTGGTGTGTGTTTGCAATACGAAAATTCAGTTTTTGCCAAACAAGGCTGATTGGCGACTTGGCCTCGCGACTGGTCTGAGTCACGAGTTCAAGCTGCAAGATAATGGCCTGGCCAACTTGGGACTTTTGTCCTGTAGTGCGACAGCTGGCGCGACCCTTCAACTCCCCTGTGTGCATCTCACGTGCCTACAGTTGGCGGCTTGCCAGTCGCGAGTTAGCCGCGAGTCCTAGCCGCGAGTCTCTGCCTTCTTGCACATACTTGAGCTTTTCTTCACATCTTCTCACATACTACCATTATAATAATCCCACCTAAATACAGGATTACTAAGTGCTTAAATTACAAGCAAATTGGCACGGAATAAAGCCAACAAGATGGTTGATAAATTTCAACCTTACACCCACAAAATGTAGAAAGTTTTTCCAGAGAGAATTTTGAGAGAGAAAGCCTAGAGAAAAATAAGATTGACTCATCCACAATCTTCATCCTTTGATTCTCCAAATTCCTCTACTCTCACCCTCTTCGTTGATATATCCTTGAGAGGTACATTAGCCAAATCTTTATCTCACCATACTCATATCTATGAGAATATTTTTTTGGCGCTTAGGAAGCAATTTAGAAGGGAACAATTCATTTTGGTTGATGTAATGGGCGATTGCGCGGGATCTAGTAAGTTAGAGAAGACAAGGTTTGGCGTAACTTTGTTGGAACAAGAAGCTTAGAGGGCTTAGGTGCATTGGGTAGATTAGGCTTGAAGGGTCTTCTGTTATTCATGTATCCCAACTTTATTCTCTAGTGGATTATTGACCGCTTGGAGAGCGGCGGAGAGGTTTTTCACCAAGGACTTCGGTTTCTTCTTCGATAACATATCGCCGTGTTATCTTTGTATTTGCATCTCTCTTCCCTTAATCTTTGCCTTTTAATTACTGCTGTGGTTGTGATTAATTTCGGTTTAGATTGTTTTACCAATTATGTTTTAGCTTATATTCATTTTCCGCACATACATTGTTTGATTATGAGCTTGTGTTAGTAATTTGTGAATTGGGGGTCTAAACGTTCATTGGTGTTTTACACACTATTTGAATTTTCAATAGTATTAGGTAAGATGCCTCTTCAATCAGATATCTTGTTGCAATATATATTTGAGTTTGCAAGGAAATTAAATTATTCCATCTTACAAGTAATATATTTTATTTTTCAACACGTAGTAAGTGCCAAATACAAGCTATCATGATTTTCTTCTTGAGTATGGCCAATAATCAAAGCTTTACAGTATCTACCAAAATATATTTTTCATGCAATGATAAGTTTTCAAATTACTCTATTATCTTTCGTTCAGAGAATTCATTAGAAGATTTTAAAAGAGATGTCTTCAAATTTTCAATCGCAATTAATGATGCGTCTTTGATGACCAACAGTAGATAATCTTTTAATGTTCATGATTTCTTCTCCAATCAAACCAAGCCTAACTCCAATGCCAAGTAACCCTTACATATTTTTTTCTTCATTGCTAGTTTGGTGTTACCACAATTGAATGCAAATTTTAAAAGTTCAAGAGACTCTTAGCCGGTAATTTGAGTTACACTATTTTATGCACCATATTACTTTGTGATAAATATTCTTTGATTACAGTCACTTCATTTGCTGGAATTGGAGTTCCGGTGGTCATAATTTGCTACTTCTTGGGATTGCTCTCATTTACTAAAATTATTTGTATTTGGAAAAAGCAAACGCTAACCTATCAAAGTGTAGAGGCCTTTATAAGGAATCACGGTCCACTTGGTATTAGAAGATACAATTGTTCAAATATAAAGAAAATGACCAACACTTTCAAATATAAACTGGGGCAAGGGGGCTATGGTGGTGTATACAAGGGGAAGTTAAAAGATGGTCATTTTGTGGCTGTGAAAGTTTTGAAAGAATCAAAAGGTAATGGAGAGGAATTCCTAAACGAGGTTGCAAGCATTAGTAGAACCTCTCATGTTAACATTGTCACTCTTATGGGCTTTTGCCTTGAATATTCTAAAAGAGCTCTGATCTATGAGTTTATTCCAAATGGGTCTCTTGAAAAGTTCATATCTAAAGATTTTTCCACAAATGTTGATCATCAATTGGCATGGGAAACATCATACAAGATTGCAGTTGGTATTTCTCGGGGATTAGAATACTTGCATAGAGGTTGCAACACACGAATCTTGCATTTTGATATAAAGCCTCACAACATTCTTTTGGATGAGAACATTTGCACAAAGATTTCTGATTTTGGCCTTGCAAAAATATGCTCTAGAGAAGAGAGCATCATATAAATGGTGGAAGCAAGAGGGACTATAAGATATATAGCTCCAAAACTATTTTGTAGAAATTTTGGAGGGGTCTCTCACAAGTTAGATGTCTACAGTTACGGAATGATGGTTTTAGAAATGATTGGGGGAGGAAAGAATATTGATGTTAGAGTTGATCGTACTAGTGAAATATATTTTCCACACTGGATTTACAAACGTCTTGAACTAGATGAAGAACTAGGATTGCAAGGCCTCATTATCAAAGAGGATGAAGAAAGTGCAAGGAAGATGATAATAGTGAGTTTGTAGTGCATACAAACTGATCCCTTAGATCGACCAACAATGAGTAAAGTGGTCGATATGTTGGAAGGAAGCCTTGATTTCTTGCAAATGCCTCCCAAGCCTTTCTTGTCTTCCCCACCAAGAACTCCAGTAGATTCTTCAACTACAACAATTTTGTTATGGTATGTCTCTATTTTGTCAAAAAATGCATTTCTTCTTTTGAAGGAAACCTAATGAAATAGTGCTAGTGAAGATCTTTGAGAATTATTTTTATTTTGAGCTTATAGATGAAGAGTCTTTAATGATTATTTACAATATGAATATTTGGCATGGTGGCTTTTACTATTAACTAGTGTCTTTTTATTATTTTGGGTGTTTTTGATTGATATTATTTATTTTTTAGGTGGTCAATCTTTTTGTAAATTATATTATGGTGCGTTATATATATATATATATATCTAATGAAATAGTGCTAGTGAAGATCTTTGAGAATTATTTTTATTTTGAGCTTATAGATGAAGAGTCTTTAATGATTATTTACAATATGAATATTTGGCATGGTGGCTTTTACTATTAACTAGTGTCTTTTTATTATTTTGGGTGTTTTTGATTGATATTATTTATTTTTTAGGTGGTCAATCTTTTTGTGAGATTGATATTGTGAGTGCGTTATATATATATATATATAGAGAGAGAGAGAGAGAGAGAGAGAGAGTCCTAAACACCAAATTATGAAATTACTATAGTGCTTTTTGTTATGGTGCGTTTAGCAAACATGATCAACCCAAGCCTTGGTCAATCGATTTCTAAATTATGTTATGTTGCGTTTTGTATTCTCGCATATGCAGATATGCTTGGCCACAAATATCTGCATATGAAAGGAATTGAAAAGGAAGGTTTAACAATGTCAAATCATTTGTTTTCCTTCTTTTCAATCTTTTGTTTGTCAAGTGGGTCGGTTAGATTTTTACTAACTCTTCCCTATTTTAAACCACAAATAAAATGATAAAATGACAATGACTCTAGGAGCGTCATAGAAACGTCAAAGATAAAGTTTGTTATGGTCTTATCATGGTAATGTGCATTGAGTTTACAAAGATTTATAATAAAAAAAAAATTAATTAATTAAGAAATTTTATTTCAGAGCCTTTAGCTTAACGGTACTCACTAATATTTCAATATTCAATAGACATGTTCAAGATTTAATCCCCCTTCCTCAATTATTGAATTATTAAAAACAAAAAACGAAGACATTTTCTATCAAATTCAACACCTTCCTCTTATTCGCAAGTAGATAAGCATGGAAGTATTTGCACTTTGAATGAAATTGATATACGAAAAGGAGCTTAAAACTAATGATCTCATTTTAAAATCGTTCCATAAATTTAATTGTTTTAAGATCAAAATAAAGTCAAATAAGTTTGTTGTTATGTTAATATGAATAATGTTTTTTTAAATAATGTTTCTTGAGATGGGTTCAAGTTATACCAAGTGTAACTCTACAAGAGTTGCACCTTTTTTAAACCGTAGATTTATGAGAGATCTAACGGATAAAAATAAAACGCAATTATCTATTACAACATTAAATACTTACCTAATTAATAGTCTCCTTATTATCTCTCTTCTCATTAAATATTTCTTATGTCTCTTTTTCTCTCTCCTTATTAAGTATTTATTTCCATTTTCTTTGTAATTTCTCCTACGTTTCTACGTTCCAAAATAAAGGAAAAAAAAAACCATTCACATTAGCGACTGAAATGAAAACTTTGAAACTTTTAAAATTAAGAGAGAAAATTTTAACGTATGTTTTGTTTCATTAAGCCATTCAAGGAGAGGTAGGGTAGATACTTGTGTCATAGCTACAGGACATGCTCAGTACGTAGTGCCATCTCCACCATAATCCTTTGTTTTTGACCAATTATATAAATAAAAAAAAAGGAAAAGGAAAAATGGAAAAGAATTAGTAATAATTAAATGTATATGTTTCAGTAAAAATATAGGTTCCATATATTTCACTAAACGCAAAGATATTATTGAAGCAATATGGTGATTTGGTGTCACAAACACAGTCTTCATGATACATAGGATAAAATGTACATGCAATTGAAGTAAATGAACATTAGCTATCAAAAGAATTTGGCAAAAGTCCATTCAAATTCAATAATTGCATAAAATATTTATACTGAATCTTCTGCAAAAACATAGGGATTTAAACAAAGACCTGTGATAGAAGAAGGGAATTGCATCGGCATCACAATTTTTCTAAAAACAAAACATAGGTTATGTTTGCTTCATTTCAGTTGCTTCATCCCTGAACAAAAAACGTAGAGAGAAAACGTAGAGAGAAAAGGTAATATTTATAAACTATATGTCCTACTTCATTTCAGTTGCTTCATCCCTGAATAAAAACGTAAAGGAGGAATTGCAAAGAAAATGGAAAGAAAGACTTAATAAGGAGAGAGAAAAAGAGACATAAGAAATATTTAATGAGGAGAGAGATAATGAGGAGACTATTAATTAGGCAAGTATTTAATGTTGCAATAGATAATGATGTTTTGTTTTTATCCGTTGGATCTCTCATAAATCTATGACTTAAACAAGGTATAACTCTTATGAAGTTACACTAGGTGTAACTTGAACCTATCTCATGTTTCTTATTATGGATTTTATAGAAATATGTATTTGGTCACAGAAATTTATTTTAAATTTATTTCTTAAACTAAATACAAGAATTTAATATTAGAGTTTATCTTATCCCGAGGACATTTTATTTAAAGTCTTATACTACTCAAATTGATGCATGCTAGTGAAAATACGTAATGTACATTTTTAGACTTCTCAAAACACAACCAGATTAACTTAGTTAATTAGCAAAGTGATTACTTAGTCAAATTATACAGTTCTAGGTTAACACAAACATATCATATCAATGTAAAGTGTGGAAAATGAAGAACACAAAGATATGATGACTCAGGAAAACCAAATCGGTAAAAACCCCATGGAGGATTTAACCTAGCTATCCTCAAGGTAAACTGAATCCACTATGAAATAATTGAAGTTTACACAATAGTAACTTAGACCACTAACATCCTATTACTACCTCGAGTAGAAAACTTACTACCATGACCCTATGATAGTTCTTAGCCCACAGACTACTTCTTTCTTAGATTCCCAACAAGTACAAACACTCCCGCTTGTGAATCTTTAAGCTCTTGAACCTGCAATTGAATGATCACCAAGTTCTTGACATAATCTTGAATCTTAGAAACCTTAAGTATGTGTGAAGGTAAACACCTCTAGATTTCACAAAAGATTCACACATATAGCATAAAGAGCAACCTAAAATGTGGCTAGAGTTTTCCCTTTTATACTAAGAGTAAAACATAAAACCCTACGTGTCAAACAAGCTTAGGCTGAGTTGGAAATTCTACAGAAAAAACAATCTGCATGACTTTTGATCGATCGAGAATTACAGAAAAAACAATCTGCATGACTTTTGATCGATCGAGTCTAATTCTCGATCGATCAAGCCAGATAGAATTGCACAATAAATTCTGCAGTAACTCGATTCCAACTTTACATAAAAAGCATATACTTTGAGCAAGTATAAACAAGACTAAAACGTTTTGATCATGGTTTGTCAACATTACAAAATAAAGTTCTAATACATTAGTTCCTAATTCTTAGAACCTAACACGTAATAATTACTAAGAACCTTGTATCTCTACTTTAGTTTGGTCTTGAGCGAACTATATATATGTTTCTCAACAGAGATTTATTCTGTTGTGTTTGGATGTGCTTCAAGATCCTGCTCGATTGATTGCTCCTTTTGTACTAGTATTAGGATAATAATCCTTTGCACTAGGCGTAGGGATTAAACACGCAAGTCAATGCTTAGGTTACTTAGAAATTTCCTTTTGGGTGCACACTGCCCCTCCTTCCTCACAAGAAATCTACACCATTCTTATAATTTGATTGCTTTTTTTTTTTTTTAATTCTTTCTTCTAATTTGATTTTTTTTAAAAAAATATCACTGTGAATTGGACTTTGAGTATCAATTTTATATATCCTTAGACTTTTCATTTTTAATAATTAACTATTGGACATTAAGTTTATGATAAGATTTGTTGTAAAAATGTTATGGACATAGTTTTTAGCTTGAAAAAATTATAAAAGAAAATTTTGGTTCAATTATTAATTTTTTTTTTTTAAATATAGTAGATATAAGGCCACCCGAATTTTTAAAAACCTCTCCTACTTTAGGAAAGTCCACTTTGAGGGTTGTGTGGAAAAGAGAGCTTGGCTGGCTGGAAGGGTCTCTCTCTCATTAATTATTAGATTTTTCATGGTACACACCCTAATTAGTTTTCTCTCAAATAATAAATTTTCTGTTTGAAGTTGGTTGGATAGTGGATACACACGCTCAAACTCACAGCTAACAAAAACAAGGAAAGTAGAGAATGAATTGAATCAATGTGTTGATGCATTGGCTAAGTTTAGAGCCACCCTATCTTCTAACTATGTTAATATATGGTGGAGGACTTGTTGACTTTTGATAAAGCCGAGCTTTTTTGTAATAGACTTATTCGTAGTTAATTTATATCATCTTTGGTTTACCAAAAAAAAAAATTACAGTTCCCTATTTTATTTGTCTTCTTACACTAGAGGTTTCACATTGGTGGATGCACATAGTATATATATCTACTCAGGTTTGGCTTATCTCCAATATATATATATATATATATATTTTAATCGGAATCTTCTATTGTTTTAGTGAGAAATTGTCACATCATACACTAACTAAATAAAATGTGGAGATTAAAATACACTACCACTTGTCATTGTATACTTAAAACAAAAAGAGATATCAAGTTGAAAATGCACTAGAGGTAAGCCAAACCCTATCTATTCTACATGCAACTATAATTTCCTTTTTAGTTATTAGGGGCTATTTAGTTGGAGATTTCTAACATCGTTGTTTAAAATGATGTGAAAACACATGTTTATAATATTCATAAAGAAAAAAAAATGTGTTTCTTACCATGTTTCAAATAACATATTTCAGTGTGAAAAAACATAATTGTGTGTTTTGTATATAAGTGTTTTTTTTAAAAAAGCTGACAAGTTGGCCCTCTGGTTGGAATTGAAGAATGAAGTTTTATGTGTTGTCTAATCAAGTAGGCTCTATGTTTTTCAAAATATTTACAAAAGTGTCATTGAGTAACATTGTTTGAAATTTGAAAACTGATAAGATGAGTTTTTCAAATTTAGTATTTAAATGCCCTAAAATGAGCAACATAACTCAAACACTCCTAAAAAAACGCCTTTACCAAATGTGTTGTTTTTTTTTAGAAACACAATTTTCAGTGTTTAAATACTGAAAACTGTTATTTGGAATCACATACCAAACATAACTTATTATAGATAACATCACGATAGATTCTTACTTTATTTTTTAGAATTTAAAAAAAAAAAAAATCACTCCATAAACTTTCCACATTTATTACAAAATTCATGCTTTATTCTATACTAACTTATCTCGTAAATAAACTTAATCTAAAAGATAGGGAAATGCATAGACGTTTACAAAAGTTAAATTTTTAAAAAGTTTGACAAAACCATTAACCTTTCGTATTTCTCTCACTTCTCATCATATATTTTTCCTCGTAAAAAAGGAAAAACGATATCATTAGTTTTTTTTTTTTTAATAGGATTGGGAGATGTGATGATTTTCTTTCCCCGGTGTTTGTGTCCACGTGCATGGTGATATTATATACTTGTCTTTGGAAAATTAGTGGGAAGCATTCAACATTACTAATTATATCTGGTTTAAGTTTTTTTTAGTAGTGATTATAATTTTTTTCCTGAAATAATTAGAAACATATTTTTTTTTTTTTTTTTTTTTTTTTTTTTTTTGTCCTCCATATGGGTGTAAGTTAATTTGTCTTTTATGCATACACTTCTACCAACCTTAAAAAAATGTGCATTTTGAAATTAATAAAGTTTTACTACAAATTTGGTTATATAACCAATGACTACAATTCTACTCAATATAGTTTTATTGGATGTAAATTTTGTCAAATCTAATATTGGATTACATATTTCTTAAACTCTATATGCTTGACAAATCCACCAAACAATATTTTTTATTTTTCTAAGATTAAGGGCAAAAACCGAAAACTGACTGAAACCGATATTTCCAAAATCAATTGGGATTTCAACCATTTCAGTTGAGATTTTTAAAAACTAATCAATTTAGTTTGGTCTAAAAAAGCACACTCAAAATCAACTAAACCAAACTGATTATACCCCTGTTAATATTTTGTACTTCTTGTAGGCTTTGCTTTAGGGAGATGAATAAGTCGCCCCTAAAAGTTACAAGAATGTAAATGTAATTTTTATTTCACCAAAACTTTTGGGGGCATGTGGGGCATTTCTTTAGCAACTTTGTTTCTCAAAAGAGATTTGTTATATGATAATAATAATGTTGTTTCAAAATTGTTAATGTTTTAATAAAAAGCATGTGCACTTCACGTAATAAAATCCATTTGGCTTGAGTAAAAAATAGGCAAAATTGCAAAATTCACCCTCTAAGTTTCATCATTTTTCATTTCAGTCCTTTAAGTTTGTATTTTGTCATTTTAGTCCTCTAAGTTTTAAACTTTCTCAATACGGTCTTCTGTTAACTCACCATCCATATTTGCCGTTAACTACCCAAAATTACATTGTTTTGGCCGTAATTTAATATTTATTTTTATTTTATTATTTATTTCTTAATTAAGAAAAACCCCATAAATAATTTTCTAGTTTTCTTGTGCTCTTTGTTTTGTTTTGTTCGAAAAAGCAGTTTTGAACTCTCAGCCATGGATGTGAGTATGACGAAGCTAGATTACTATGAGGACAAGTTGAAACTTCATTCCAACGCTACACTCCTCTCCTACATCAAGGTCAGTCATCATTTTTTTTTTCTTAGCTTCCCAAACACAGCCTTAAAAGAAAATTTAAACAATTTTTTTTTTATAAAAAAATTTGAAGGGCAATGAAGATGGTTGACACCCTTTAATACTAGAGTCAACGATCATTCACCCACAAGGTGGAGGTCAACTTGCCGTTACTAGCTTCCTCCAATTAGCCGATTTCGATTGTGAATTCATTGTTCAAGATGTACGCTCCAAAGATAGAATTGTTCAAGATTTACTAGGAAATCTCTCGCTCTTCTTCTCACTCTGGGTCTCTCCTTATCTAGTTAGGCTAGGGATTAAAATTGTTCTTCTTCACATGAGGTGGGTGGGTCTAACATGGGTTATTTTAATTTTTGAGGTATTTTTTTAATTAATGCTTTTTTAAATTAAAAAAATAAAATAAAATATTAAATTATGGCTAAAATAGTGTAATTTTGGGTAGTTAACGGCAAATATGGATGGTGAATTAACAGAAGACCGAATTGAGAAAGTTCAAAATTTGGAGGACTAAAATGACAAAATGCAAATTTAAAAAATTGAAATGGAAAATTGTAAAACTTAGAGGGTGAGTTTTGCATTTTAGCCTAAAAAATATTAACAAAAGGTTTGATTTAATTTATCACGTGCCTAATATCTGTGAGTTAATTATTCAAATTGAAATGTCAAATTCCAAAGTGATATACGTACAAATATTCTGTCTCAAACTTTATTAAGAAAAAAAAGGAAGAAAATGTTTCGTAGTCTATCACTGTCTTTTAAGTTTCAAAACATATAAAAATGAAAACAAAATATGAGGAAGAAAAGAACATTGACTACCATTATATTTAAAATTGAAAAAAATTGTTCTCATGCAATAATTCATTCTACTTCATGAAATTTTATGTTTCAACTGCTAGTTAAATTTAATTTACTAATTTATGTGTTAATTAGTTTAGTTCGTTTTTGTTTCTATATATGAATTCTTGTTGAATTTAACGCATATCCGACCTTACTCTTGAGGTGTGATTTTTATGAATTTTGATACGTCCAAATCCGAATTGTGTCTATTTGGTAACATTTTTTTCTTTAGCTTTAAGCCTTTTGCTTTATAAATTCACTTAAAAATAAATAAATAATTGAACTATACGAGAGACATCAAGCTTACTCCAAATATTGTCCTTTTTCTTCTTCCTTTTTGATGTTATTTATAAAACAATAAGTCTAAATATACAAATTTTTTCACATATTTTTTTTATAACCATTGAAATGATATATTTAGATGAATGCCAATAAAGAATATCAGTTTTATAACAATAGATTTTTTTTTTTTTTTATATATATTCTTTAGCTTTAAGCCTTTTGCTTTATAAATTCACTTAAAAATAAATAAATAATTGAACTATACGAGAGACATCAAGCTTACTCCAAATATTGTCCTTTTTCTTCTTCCTTTTTGATGTTATTTATAAAACAATAAGTCTAAATATACAAAGTTTTTCACATATTTTTTTTATAACCATTGAAATGATATATTTAGATGAATGTCAATAAAAAATATCAGTTTTATAACAATAGATTTATATATATATATATATATAATTAAATACTATAGCTATAAGCCCACACGAAAATTGCCAAAAATTTTAGGGGGGAAAAAAGATGATGGTTGGTAATTAGTTTGCTTGTTGTTATACAAGCGTAAGTGAAGTTCTAAGGTGTTGTCTCCCCAACATTGCTGATTTTACCAAATTGATGTATGTTTTAGGAAGTTTTTCCACCTGGAAAATCATTGCAGTACACCATTTTCTTTTTCTTTTTTGATGAATCCCTCCTCCTTTTAATCCTTCCTTGTGTCTTCCTCCCTAGTCCTTTGTATCTCTTTTTATTTTTTAATTATCTACTTTCCTCCTTGTGTCCCCCATGAATTCATCTTTTTCTCATCTCTTTTTTCCTTTTTACTGTCCTTTGCCCTCTTCTTATATATCTATTCCTGTTTTAACTAAAAAAAAAAAAAAGTTGCTTGAAGGGTTGCATGGAAAAGAGAGCTCGCTTGAAACTCTCTCTTGATTGGCTATACATACAGAATGAAGAGGAAAAAGACTCTTTTCTATTTTATTTATCTTCACTCTTAGTTTCAAGTTGACCGAATGTATGTTATATATACATATTCCACATGCAACCATAACTTCCTCTATAATTACAACTGATGGTGTCACCAAAAAAGCCAACTGCTAAACTCATCCATATATTTCGTCCACAGGAAAGCAGTCCCGTTTGTTGTAAGCTCGTCCATCGTGATGGTGTCACCAAAAAAGCCAACTGCTAAACTCGTCCATATATCTTGTCCACAGGAAAGCAGCCCTGTTTGTTGTAAGCTCGTCCATCCGTTTGTCCGAATGGACGAGCTCGTCCTAGGATTGGCTCGTCCATCAAACTAGCAAGATGGACGAGGGTCCTGAAAATCTTCTCTGCACTCCACTTGTCTACTAGAATGGAACCGTTTCTCCTTTGAAAATGGGAAGTAACCTCCAAAGCAGTTATGGGAGTTACCTCAGAATCTTTCGAACTATACAACACTTGAAAAAATAACTGCCTCAAAAGACACTATATAAGGGCTCTTCTTCTGAAACGCAAGAGGTAACTCAGAAAAATTGGACACTCAAAAAATTCTTTCCCTTCCTGAGAATTGAGAATTCACTGACTTTACTATCGAAGGATTTTTATCCGGTCTCCACCGGTCTCCTCTGACTTGTTTCTTTTCTTCAGGATTTGGCTTGTGGATCATTACGTTCGAAAATTTTAGCCTACTGATTCTTTACCATCATCAACAACAATAACATTAATAAAATCTCGCTTTGATAGACTTCATAAAATTTTCACATTTACTACAAGAATGTTCAATACTATACAAACTCATATTAATGGTCTATTTATCACTTTTACCTTGATTGTAAAATTGGCTTGTGTTGAAATGGGTATGATTTTTACATGCAGTGCTCAAGTGAAACTTTAAATTTAGAAAGATGTCTTGGCAAGCTTTAAATTGACGCTTTCCAAGAGGAAGGGGGACTAATCATATATGGGCTTGTTAGGATTGAGGGATTTGTCACATATGGCCATATAGGCTCGGCCTTCAGGTTTCATATACAAATGAAGGCATCAAGATCTGTGATAGTGCTGAGGGAGAAATGTTGTATTGACAGTTAAGCAATTATTGTTTTCCAATATGAGGATTATCTTTTGTTACTCTGCTTCCACCTTATATTTACAATATAGATGCTAGCTATAATACAAGATACCCGTAGGGTTGAGTTGTTGGCAGCAGAGGTTGAAAGATTGAAGGTAAAAATACTTATTTCTAGGATAATAATTACTGTTTTCTTGAAAATTCTCTTGTAAATATACTTTTTTCCTACTCTATAGGACATTAAAAGGTGTTAGGGTTGCTTCATTAAGAAAGGCAATATATTCTGTCAAGTTGAATTTTGAATTCAAAATGCCATGCGGTGTATGTGAAACCTTTAGAAGTAAAATACAAGTTCCTACACTTCGTTTCTGGTATAATCTAGAACAGGTTTGATTTTAATACATTAATTTGTAAACAGATTCTGCGGCATGAAATGCTTGTTTTTATGATCAATGCATGCTACACATATGAATGTATGATGTAAGACAGATCTTACATGTAGAAGTTGGGAGATATCTACAATTGCTATAGGTGGGCTAATTCTTCAGTTTTAGGTTTTGAGGAGCATAAGGTAGGTGGGCTACAACCCCTTTCTCCCTATCTTATCTTCTTTGGCCCACACGTATAAGAGCACCAGTATCCGGATTCTTAAAACATTTGTCATTTTACACTATAAAAGTTATCTCATCTATTTTATCATAACTTGCTAGACATTCTACCCGGCTCAATACTAATGCATACTAATGCTCTATTTCAAGACTAAAGAAACATAGTGGAGTTCAATTTGGCTAAATTATCATCAAGTGTGAGTGAGTAGAGCTATTAGTTAAATGAAATTCCTCCCAAGATAAGGAAGATATTCCAAATTGATGTATTACTTTCATCTAGATTGCTATTTCTATCAAAAGAAAAAATTAGAATGGGGTTTTTAATAAGTATTAGTGATAAACTAAGGGATTTTTTTGGGTGGGCCAGGGGAGGCAATTGCCACCCCCCCCCCCCCTCCCCCCCCGATACAAACATATATATGAAAAAAAAAAATTGATTTGAAAAAAAAAAAAAACATATATATATAAAAGACCAGTAATAATAATAATAATAATTATTATTATTTGTAATTTACCACCTTTAATGCTTACTTAAATGAATTATTTTTTATAGGGTGGTTTTGAAATTAATCCGGTCCCTCGTGATGGTGATAGCACCCAATCATAGGTATCAAGACCTCTATACTTATGATAATTATCTTATGTAATTGAGTTTTTCACTTTTTCATCTGTGTAGTATAAATTCCCTGTTAAATATATAATACTCAAGTTATGTTTATATAAATTTTTTTTTTCTAACTTCATTTTTATTTATAGGATAGTGCCCCACTGGCTACATCCTAGCCATTGTTGTTTGGCTATGATAGGTATTATCACAAAATCATTTTATTCTTATATATATATATATATATTGATACCTATTTTCTGTGCAAGTGCAATTAGTAATATCATAGAGAAACCATAACTTCAAAAAATGTTTATTACAATGATTTTACGAATTTTATTGTAATAGATTGCAAAGAATTGACAAAAATAATTTTGGTCAAATTATTGCAATAGTATCTTTATTGTAATAGATAATTGTTTCATTTTTTTTTAATTACAATTGTAAAATAATTGGTATTAGATCATTATAATAATATATTCATTGTAGCTTCATGTTTGTCATTTTAATAGATTGTAAAATAATTGATATTTAGTTATTACAACTAATTATTACTAATGTAATAATTTACTACTTTTAAGTTGCTATTGCAACGAATGTTAATGTTTAGATGTGATATTCTGTCTAATACCACCATACTACTTTTGTTGTATTAACAGTTGATGTAATAAACTTATTTTAATGTAGTGTATGCACTCATATGAATGATATTAAAAATAAATATAAAAAAATCTCATTTATGTTATTATTATGAATAGGTCACAATGCTTGATCAAGGGCCAACTATTTGCAATTTCAATTATGGGAGGGATGGTAGCTGGATATTTTGTACAAATTAGAGGTATGTTTTAATAATATGGTTATATATATACATATAAGCTAGTGCCATATTATCAATATTCTAAAAAATCAATATTTTATCTTGAATTTGCTAGCTATCAGCCTCAATAATAATAATAATAATAATAATAACAACAACAACAATAACAATAACAACAATAATAACAATAATATTAAAAATAACAATAATAATATTAATAAAAACAATAATATTAATTGTAGGGTCAAGATTTGTAACCCAAGCCCAAAAGGTATGAGATATGAGCCCAATGAGCCCAATACAATGAATTTATAAAGAGTGGGTGAAAGAGCTGGACAATTTGTAAATAAAACAATGGCTAATAAAGATTTAAAAGGTGAACAAGTATAAGAACAAACTTAAAACTTAAATAAACTGGTATCCGAGGAGATGAATTAATATTTCAAGAGTTAATACAATCTTTGGAGCTACAGTAAATCTTCCTTTTTTTCCTTTCTCCCTCCTTTTTCCGATCCCCTTCTCATGAGAGGTCTCTTACATTATATAGTTTTCTTTAGACCATCTCAATCGTACACTTGTTCTTCATTCAAGCATCCACTTAAGTATATGTCCCATCAGGTGTCTTCTTTGGCTCTCCACGAGTGGTGGTAGCTGAAATTATACTGTTCAGAGGTCTTCTCCACATAAATGTGGCTAGAAAAGTTGCTGAAAGGCATTTAATGCAATGGTAACAGCTTTTCTTTTAGATATTTCTTTACTGTTATCATCTTCATATGTGCTTGGAGTTCATCCTTATCGTTGGAACTTCTTGGAAGGTCACCCAAACCACCCAGGTATTTACTTGACCAATATTAACCATATCCGAGAAGGATACACTCCTCGGACTATATTTGTCCATTCTTTTCTTTCATGATTCTTTACTCCTAGGCCTTTCCCAATCATTTACTCCTCCTCAGACGCACACACATCCTCTTATAGGATCTAAGGCCCAATATATGAATCTAGGCTTTTATCTCCACAACAACCCCTCAAAATTTTAATTTTTCCCTCGCAGCCGAGGAGAAAAAATGGGATTTTGATTTGTCACAGAAATAAAGGTTAAAAATATAAAGGTGCCTGAGTTTGCACGTGTGAGAGCATAAATTTAGGCACTTTCATCATTGCTGCTGACATTTCGGTATTTACGAAGTGTTCATTAATTGCTCCAAGTGGCACTATGTTTTTGGCATCCAACGGTGGATTAATGATCCAACGGACGACATTTTTTCTCAGGATTTGGGTGAGATAACTCTCACTTGTTTTTTGGCCCCTGTAGAAAGCCTCAAAGGAGATCATTTCTCCTTTATTTCACAATCTCTCAGACTCTCTAGCAAACTAAAGCATTCAAACTCACAAAGTTTTTTAAATCATCAGTCTCATTTCTTTAAAAATCCACAAGAATCCCTCTACAGATTCAAGAATCGTTCTCCAACCTAGTTTGTGTAAGTTTCAATTTCTTCAAACTCTTCATTCTCTCCTCGGCCGTCTTCCCCGAACTCCAAATTCTTATTTCCTAGTTATCGTTCTTAGTGTCTCCCTCTTTTTACTTGTCCGAAATGGGTAGATTTAAGTACTTAGTTGATAGTCCTGCCTTAATAGAGACATTTAAGGAGGCACACGACATACCGCGGGAAGTAAACCTAAGGTATTGTCCCCCAAAAAGGTTATCAACTGACCGAAGAATGGGAGAAGTCATAATCCCTATGATAGCGTTCATAGAAGGAGGAATGACTCTTCCTATGGGTCATGTTACAAGGGACTGCCTTCGTAATCACAGGCTTTCTCCTGATCAATGCGCACCTAACGTCTTTAGGATCCTAGGAGCGATTGACGCTTTGAATCGTCACGTAGGCTTGGAGCTCACCTAGCTTGACGTAATACATATATACGAGTGTCATAAACAAAAGGGGGTGGGATTTTACCTTAAATCTCGATCCGACATTGTTAGGCTCATTTCCTGTCTCCCAAAGTCTAACAAGGGAATGAAAGATGATTATTTGATCGTCTCGGGCGCGTGACATGACGGTTTTCATTGCCCAACCCAACCAGGATAGCCAGGTGGGATATCCTATACTTAGGTTTCCTAACAATAGATTTAGGTCCTCATCATTTAGCATTGTTTTTCTTCTCTTTGTATCAGTATTTTTGAGTTTTTGATTATGCTAAATTCTATTGTGGTGTTAACAAATAAAAGGCACATAGCTCCTTGACTCAGCCTTACTAACATTGTCGCACTAAACTACCTGCTGAGATTAGAGATTTTTGTAAGTGAAGACGGGTATCTTCTGGCTACCCATCTTATTCTCGGTTTCAAGCCGCTCACGGACTCATTTCAACCGGTCGACAACGCTATAAGGCAAGGAGACTATCGGATAAACCAAAAAGACGTCTCTCGGCCAAATTTTCTAACGCCATTCGATCTTTCTCCCATACCACATCCGAATTTGAAGGCTATACCACTACTTATCCAGCCAGTTCAACAGATTCCCCTTGAAGCAACCGCAGCAGGGGAAAAAGCTGTTTCCTCGACTGCTTCACTAGAGGAACAGATTGAAAATTTTCATTTTGAAGAAAATGCACCAAGGGAGATTCAAGTAATTCCCCTTTCAGACGCCGAGGAGGACACTGATAGGCATTCCAATGTCCACGCTCCTATTTTAGTAACTTCCTTTCCAAATGACTCATCGGAAGAGGAAGAGGAAGAAGAGATGTCTTTGAGCTTAAGAGATCTGATGAAGACAAGGAACAAAGCAGTGGTGCCCAAAGAAGCCACCAAGTCCCAGCCCACTGTTAATCTTCCCCTACCCCCTCCTCAGCTCCCTTCTGACCTTGGCCTGAAGCCAAACCCTGATTTGAAGAAGAAAAAGCCTAATACAGGTCTTGAGGAAGGTGAGGTGGAGCCTTCGAAAGGGTCTAAATGACAAAAGGTGGCTAAGGACCAACAAAGCCAAAAGGCTTCGTCTGTTGAGAGTTGAGAAGACGCTTTCATTGCTAATGTGCACCAAGGACAGGGCATCTGGTCCCCCAAGTTAGAGTTGGATGGTGTTCAACTCCTCTAGGACACCTCTGTCAGGAACTACTAAGGGGGGAAGGCAGGCCTCATTGCTGAGGCCCTAGAGCAACCACTTCTCCTTCCGAAGGATATGGATGCTTATAGGCGCTTTAACCAGTATGAACTCTTTCTATCCCTTAAGAGGGACTTGGCCATGGTAAGTGATGTGATCCGTTTCTCCGATTAACTGTTAGTTATTTTCATTTGTACTTTTTCTTTATTTTATATTGAAATTTTCCCTTTCTATTATGCAGATTACCGAGCAAGTTTATATGGCCGAGGAGTGGAATAAAGATGCCTGCAATGAAGCCCAGGCAGAGGCCCATTCTCGGTCTGAGGCAGAGAAAAAGCTAGGTAGTCTAAAAGAGGATTATGATAAGCTATCCGAGCAACTAAAAGAAATGACCAAGGCCAAGAATAGTCTTGATGCTGGTCTTAAGACTGTTGAAAAGCAGGCCGAAGATCAACGCAAGCGACTGCATATGACTGAAATCAATCTAGAAACAGAGAGACAAATAGTAAAGGATCTTCGAGCTGAGCTTCAGAAAGCCAGGGACGCTACCCAATTGGTCAAGGAGGTAGCTGAGGCTGAAAAGCAGGTAGCATACAAGCTTGGGGTGGAATAGACTCAAGTCAGACTCACAGAAGAGTTTTCTACAGTTTGTAGGGATTATTGTGATATAACCTGGGGTAAAGCCCTCGATGCTGCTGGGGTCCTTGTAGAGTCTGACTTAAGGCGACCTGAGAGCATTTACTACGACCTTGAAATTTGCAAACTCCTAGGTCCTGACTCTTCTCCCTCCAAAGAACTCCTAGAGGTCTCGGAATAGCCTTTGGTCGGCCAAGTCCCTCCTACCCTTCCTGAAGACCCTAAAGAGTCTGGTCAAGCTGGTGGTCAAGGCAAACAAGCTGAGGAACCCCAAGATAAAGGCAAAGACTTGGGTAAAAAGAAAACTCCTCTTGAACCCAAGGATCAAGCCCCAGATGCTACTGCCACCCAATCCAGCAAGACTATTGATCTCGTGGTCTCTACAAAAAAGGCTTAGATACTAGGATTTTTTTTTTAAAAAAAATTTGTAAGGAACTAAGAAATATTATCTTTTTAATCAATGGAAGTGTGTTTCTTTTATCCTCTACATTTTCATTGTACATCTTATTAAATTTATTGTTATTGCAAACAATGTTAATCTGCAACTACTTTAACTTAAGCAAGCTCAACTGATAGGTCACAATCTGAATGACCCCTTGTGATTAACCCTAATTAATTAATTTAGCCAAAAAATTAATTAATCAATTAATCATGCAATTTTATGGAAGCACAAACAAATCACCAATCAACTAAATATGCAGTGGAAAATAAATAACACGGTGATTTGTTTACGAATGGGGAAAACCCTAATGGCAAAATCCCCACCGGGTGATTTTCAGGTCACCACTCCCGAAACTCCACTATTATCAAATCAAGCGGTTACAAGTAAAGGAATCCCAAGTACCTTACCAACTTACAGTTGAACCCTTACCCCAATACCCAATTGGACTTGATCTGTAGTGACAGTCTCCACCTTTGATGCACGGCTCCCAAGTACGTGACTAACCAATGCGCGGATCCAAGTACGCGACTTCAGAACACCAACTGAGGAAGAATGGTTGGCTGCAAAGTTCTTCAGTTCATCCTTTATGATAAATAGCAGGAAGATGCTTGGTTACAAAACCCTATGGTGCAAATACACAGCAACTTCTTGATGAAAGATGAACTAGGTCAAGAACTTCGTCTATTGATCACAATTTGCTTAAACAGAGATTGCTCAATGATAATGCAACTTGTGTCACCCAAAACGGCTCTTAAAATAATCCTTTTATATGTTTAGGGTTAGAAGAAAAGAAGGCCCAAAAACATATTCACGGATCCCAAGAAAATCAGATTGGAAATTTGACTTTTTAAATCTCGACAGATAGCAGGTGTCGAGGTAGCTGTCAAGCAGGTGTCGAGCTTTAAAAACTTTGCACTTCAGCTTGCTTTCTCCTGGACAGACTTGATGACTTCAACACTTGACCTTGAAACATTGTTTCTTGAAGTATTAAAAACACCTAGAACTACCCAATTACAAGCAGAGTACGTTTTGTCAAAGGATTAGCCAATTTACATAACTAAGTGACATATGTTCTTAAACAAGTTAAAACATATATGTCCTAACATCAACAATAATATCCTGCTCGTGATGCAGATATCTTAGATAAAAACTGGTAAAAATTAGACTATATAAGAATCGCTAATGAGTTTGGCAAACCATAAAAGGTATAAATGCCTTATATATTATCTGATAGGTAAATAATGAAAAGTCTTACCTGATTTAGGTTCCGTAGAACAACATATATAATGGACACCTATAAGCATTAGTTTTATCCCTAGTATGTAATCCGAGAGGTCTAACATGATTTAAGATTCATTTCATTGTTTATGAAAGTTGTTATGAGATGTTTAACGAACTCATATCATCTAATCCGAAGACGTCAAACATGATTGGATTTAAGTTTAAACACTTATAAGAATTGTGAATGAGTGTTAACTAATCCATATCATCTAGTTCGAGGACTTCATGCATGATTGGATTTTGGTTTAAACACTTATAAGAATTGTGAATGAGTGTTAACTAACCCACATCATCTGATCTGAGGACTTCAGGCATGATTGAATTTAAGCTTAAACACTTACCTCGAAACCTTTATGTAATAGATACACATCTTGATCAAAGAAAAAAAACTTGATTAATAATAGTACATTTTAAGGCTATTTACATTCAAGGGGCGTGGTATTACATGACCATCTAAGTCTTCTAAAAAATATGCCCCAATGCCAGCCCCTGAGGTAATACAATATAGCCCTTCCCATTTGGGTCCTAACTTTCCCTAAGTTGGGCTTTTTGTAGTGCCCACAAATTTCCTGAGCACTAAATCACCAGGTTCTAAAGGCTTTAGCCTTACGTTGGCATCATAACCCTACCTGAGCTTTTGTTGGTAATATGCCAATTGGACCATTGCACTTTCCCTTCTTTCTTCAATCAGGTCTAAATTCTTCTCTAGCTGTTCATTATTGCCAATCGGATTGAACGAACTAGTCCTCAACGTTGGGAACCCAGCCTCTAGAGGGATAACAGCTTCAGCCCCATAAGTCATTGAAAAAGGGGGTCTCCCTAATAAACCTATGAGGCGTAATTCTGTATGTCCAAAGTACATGTGGTACTTCTTCCACCCATTTGCCCTATGCATCATCTAGTCTTTTCTTCAATCCATTTAGTATAACCTTGTTAATAGCTTCCGCTTGCCCATTCCCTTGAGGATAAGCAGGAGTGGAATATCTATTTGTAATCCCCAACTCACAGCAATAACTTCTGAATGCTTTGCTATCGAACTGAAGACCATTGTCTGAAATGAGGGTGTGAGGGATCCCAAACCGAGTGACAATGCTTTTCCAGAAAAATTTCTTTGCGTCCTCGTCTCTGATATTAGCTAGAGGTTCAGCTTCAACCCATTTGTTGAAATAATTTGTGTCGACCAGAAGATATTTCTTATTTCCTACTACTTTAGGGAATGGTTCCACAATATCTAGGCCCCATTGAGCAAATGGCTATGGGCTGGATAATGAATTAAGGATTCCACCTGGTTGATGTATGTTTGGTGCAAACCGCTGGCATTGATCGCACTTTTTAACATATTCATAAGCCTCTTTTTACATATTTGGCCACCAATAACCTTGCGTAATGGCTCTATGTGCCAAGGATCTACCTCCAGTATGGCTTCCACATATTCCTTTATATAACTCCTCGAGGAGTGATTCAGCTACGTCAGGATGTATGCATAACAAATACGGCCCTGAATAGGAATGTTTGTACAATTTCTGGTTCTCGGATAGCCAGAATCTAGTAGCCTTCCTAATTTTATCAACTTCTAACCTTACTTCAGGCATAATATCCTCATTCAGGAATTGAATTATAGGGTCCATCCAGCTTGGCTTACCTCCAATCCGATGAACTCGGACTGCTTTTCTTCTTATCTTCGTGGGTTTATGCAAGTCTTCAACAAGGATAACCTAAGGCAGATTTTGTGCCGAGGAGGTTGCGAGCGTGGCCAGAGAATCAACATGTGCATTACCATTATTAGGGATGTGTAACAAGTTAAAAGATTCGAACTCTGACTGTAGACATTTAACTTGGCTCAAGTACCATTGCATTCTTTCATCTTTTGCCTTAAATTCCCCTTGTACTTGACCGACGACTAGCCTTGAGTCCAAGAACATTTCCATTGATTTTCCTCCCATTCTTTAAACCATCGCCATTCCCATCAATAGAGCTTTATATTCAGCTTCATTATTTGTGGCCGTGAAGCTTAGTCTTAATGACTTTTCAGTAATGATCTTCTCGGGAGATATTAACACTAGCCCCACTCTAGAACCTTTCTGATTTGCTACACCGTCTATATACACCTCCTAAAATGAGGGGCCCTATTGAGAGATCATGCCAACCAATTTTTCATCCATGTTCTGTGTTGGTTCCAATTCTTCTATCGAGGGCTCAATGAACTCAGCCACTAGATCCGTAAGGATTTGACTATTTGTAGAGGTTCAAGGCATATACTTGATGTCAAAAGCCCTTAGGATAGTGCCCCATTTAGCTATTCTCTCTGTGTAGTCAGCACTTCTAAGTATGGTTTTAAGCGGGAGTTAGGTAAGAACAACAACCATATGTGCTTGGAAATAATGAGGCAGCTTTCGTGTACCAAGCACTACTGCCAAGATAGCTTTCTCCAGTGGCAAGTAACGGATCTCGGCTTCATGTAGAGACTTACTCACGTAATAAACTGGCCTTTGCACACCATAATCCACTCGTATCAACACCAAGCTTACGACATAAGGAGCCACAATAACGTAGGCAAAAAAAACTTCATCCGGCTCAGGACTAGACATGATTGGTGGCAGAGCTAGATAGTCTTTAAGTTACTGGAAAGCTAAAGCCCATTCTTCAGTCCATTCAAATCTTTTCCACTTATTGATCAGCAAGAAGAAAGGCCTACACCTATCTACTGATCGAGAGATAAATCAGTTCAGAGCAGCAGTTATTCTAGTCAATTTCTGGACCTCTTTAGGATTCTAAGGAGGTTGTATATTGTTGATGGCTTTTATTTGATTGGGGTTGACCTTAATTCCCCTGTGAGTTACCATGTAACCTACAAATTTAACTAATCCCACATCAAACGAGCATTTGGACACATTTAAATGCAACTTGTATCTTCTGAGAACTTCAAAAATGTTTCCAAGATCTTTCACATGTTCAGAAACAACCTTACTCTTCACCACCATGTCATCTATGTAAATCTCAATACTCTTACCCAGCTGTGGCTCAAACATCCTTGTCATCATTCTTTGGTAGGTGGACCCCGCGTTTTTCAAACCAAATGGCATCACTTTGTAGTGGTAGTTCCCAATAGGGGTGTCAAAAGCAGTCTTCTCTTGATCATCCAGGGCTAATGGTATTTGATGATAACCTTGGAAAGCATATAGAAAACTCATCCGAGGATGGCCGACAATGGCATCCACTAGCTGGTCTATTTTAGGCATAGGGAATGGATCTTTAGGGCAAGCCTTATTTAAGTCAGTGAAATCTATGCACACACGCCATTTCCCATTCTTCTTCTTCACCATCATAGTATTCGCTAGCCATTCAGGATAAAAAAAAAACTTTTTTAATAGCTCCAGCTTGTTTAAACTTTGTTACTTCCTCTCGCATTGCATCAACTTGCTCCTTGGATGGGCGCTGAGGAAGCTGTTTCCTAGGGGTGATCAATGGGTTGACCTTCAAATGATGACATATGAATTCTGGATCCACCCCTGGGGCTTCGTAAGCATTCCAGGAAAATACGTCAATGTTTCTTTTAAGGAATTCTATCAGTTCTTCCTTCTCCTAAAGAAGTAACCGAGATCCAACTTGGAAGAACTTCTCCAGATCATGTCCAATAGCAACTTTTATCAAATCTTCACATTTCGCACCCTTGTCTGAATCATCGATTGGCGACATCGAGGGTTTTAACTGCTATAATTTCTTTTCGGCTTGGGTCGAGGACTCAGCCTCAGGCTTGTGTTGAATGGCGGCCACCTGGCATTGTTTGGCTATAGATTGATCTCCCAAAATTTCACTAACTCGACCTTCATATGGATACTTAACCTTCTGATGCAGAGTAGAAGAAACAGGCCCTAGCGTATGCAGCCAGGGTTTGGCTACGATAGCAGTATAAGGTGAATATGCGTCTACGAAAATGAAATCAACCTCTACTACCTCTAGACCTGTCTGTACAGGTAGTCGTATTTGACCCTTTGGAACAACCACCAGTACTCTCTTCACATCATACCCTCCAATTCTGAGGATGATCACTAAAGCGTCGTCATAGGACTGAATGATTCCAATCTTATCCTCGTCTGAGAAGCCTAGGATTAGTGGAAAATCCATTTTTAGCCTCTTCAAACCTTGATTAACATCTGTGGATACATGGGATACGGACATTACTTTGGACGGACATGATCCTGTTATCCCTGGAATCGCAAAGATGACATTAATAGTCCCCAAAGGGGGTCTTGAAGAAACATCCCTTCGAGATTCTAAGCTTCCCTTGCTCCCCTGACCACTGGAATAATGCAAAAGTTGCTTTAATTTTCCCTCGTGGACAAGTTGATCCAAATGATCCTAGAGACTCCTACAATTTTCTGTGATATGCCGATGATCCTGTTGATATTGGTAATAGAGATTATGATTACATCTTTCAGGATTTTCCACCATCTTATTTGGTTGTTTGAAAAATGGTTCATTCTTAATTTTCTCCAAAACTTGATGCACTGGCTCTCTGAACACGGCGTTGACTACTTGAAGGTTTGCCGACATTGATTGTCCAGCAAAATCCCTCCGTGGTCTGTTGTTATTGTAATAATCTGACCTGAAATACCTCCTCTCCTGAGCGATAACCTTATCCTTCCCTTTTCCCTACTGTTGATCCTCTTCAACCCTTTTATATTTATCAATCCTGTCCATTAGTTGACAAACACTAGTGACAGGTTTTCTAGTCAAGGATTTCCTCAAACCATGGTCAGTGGGGAGGCTGAGCTTAAAAGTACTAAGGGCCACTTCATCTAAATCACCCATCATTTTGTTAAACATTTCTCAATATCTATCCGAATACGTTTTCAAGATCTCACTCTCTTGCATGCTTAAGGACAACAGGGAAGCCAAGGGCCGAGTGGCTTTACGACATGTGACAAAACGAGAGCCAAAAGCTTGAGTGAGCTCGTTAAAGGAGTTAATAGAATCTGCTTTTAGGTTGTCAAACCACCTCATCGCAACTGGTCCTAAACTATAGGCAAAAACCTTGCACATTAAAGCTTCATCTTTGGAATGGATAGCCATTCTTTGGTTGAAATGGCTCACATGTTCCACAGGATCTGTCCGGCCATTATAGATAGTGAATGTTGGCTGATTAAAGCGACGAGGAAGCCTTGCCTCTTCAATCTTACACGTGAAAGGTGATTTGGAGATTTGATTCAAGGCCTTGCTCAAAGCATCGTTCTCTACACTTCCACGTGATGGGCTTCGATGATGTTGCTTGTAGTAATGTTCATCTTCATAGGAGAAAGATTCACTAGGTGGGGTTCGAGACCTCCGCCTATAATTAACATCTTGTTCATCATCAGAATTGTAATTAGAGTTTGAAGAAGTTCATCTCCTCTTTGCATGGCACAACTCCCTTTTTAATTGATCAATCTCTAGCTGCATGTTTTTGTTATTATCTACATAGGGCACATGACCTCCACCTCAAGGTTGGTTTTGGTCAGTATTTGTGGTATGTACGCTACCCTCATAGTCACCTCTCTACTCTAAATTGAGAAAAGGATCAACATGTTGGGATGCCTTGGATTCTGCTGGTCGTGGTACTGGTTCTGCCATAATTTAATCTCACTGTTTTTCAAGCTCTTCCCACAGACGGTGCCAATTGTAGGGTCAAGATTTGTAACCCAAGCCCGAAAGGTATGGGATATGAGCCCAATGAGCCCAATACAATGAATTTGTAGAGAGTGGGTGAAAAAGCTGGACAATTTGTAAATTAAAAAATGGTTAATAAAGATTTAAAAAATGAACTAGTACAAGAACAAACTTAAAACTTGAATAAACTGGTATCCGAGGAGATGAATTAATGTTTCAAGAGTTAATACAATCTTTGAAGCTACAATAAATCTTTGTTTTTCCTTTCTCCCTCCTTTTTTCGATCCCCTTCTCATGAGAGGTCTTTTACATTTATATAGTTTTCCTTTAGGCCATCTCGATCGTACACTTGTTCTTCATCCAAGCATCGACTTGAGTATATGTCCCATCAGGTGTCTTCTTTGGCTCTCCACGAGTGGTGGCAGCTGAAATTGCACTGTTCAGAGGTCTTCTCCACATAAATGTGGTCAGAAAAGTTGCTGCAGGGTATTTAATGCAGTGGTAGCAGCTTTTCTTTTAGATATTTCTTTACTCTTATCATCTTCATACGTGCTTGGAGTTCATCCTTATCATTGGAACTTCCTGGAAGGTTACCAAAATCACCCAGGTATTTACTTAACTGATATTAACCATGTTCGAGAAGGATACACTCCTCAGACTATATTTTTCCATTCTTTTCTTTCGTGATTCTTTACTCCTGGGCCTTTCTCAATCGTTTACTCCTCCTCGAACGTACACACATCCTCTTATAGGATCCAAGGCCCAATCTATGAATCTAGGCTTTTATCGCCACATTAATAATATGACATATTAACGATACAGCTACCTAATAAATTGACCCACACCTAGGTTGGGGTGGAGAGCCAAGGAGGATGGAGACAAAAGTATTGGCCGGATCTAGCAGTGGCACCAGAGACTATGGCGGGCTTGAAGCAGTGGCAGCCTGAGGAGAAAACTTAGCATGAGGTGAGTGGTGTGTTTGCTCACATGTAATTGTTTAATACTAAAAACAGTTGTCATGTCATTAAAAAAAAGACATTATTATTCTGTTAGACATATAGACAAAAAAACTAACAAAAGTTAACAAATGGACCAATAATTTTTATTTTTAAAACTTTAGAGACTAACAGCGCTCACTTAAAACTTTAGGGACCAATTACACCTAGTAGGTAAACTTTAGGAACTTGTACTATAGTTTTGCCAAATCAAAACAACGCGTACATGATGTTTCATTAAGCAAATAGTACATTAGTGAGATATTTTTTCCATGAGGATGCAAATGTAAAACATCACATTATTATTATTATTATTATTGTTACTATTATTATAAATAGTACGCATGCACTCACCCCATATTAATTGATTCACATGTCCACGTTATTATTATTATGCTTATAAATAGTACGCACGCACTCACCCCCTATAATTGATTCATATGTCCACGTTATTGGTGTGAACACAGCTACTTGATCTTTTTACGCGCAAATTAAGGTGAAGAGATGATTCTTTGTTCATTTTATTTCTTTGAACTGCATCTTTTGAAATTTTACCAATTTTTGTGTGATGATTCATAGTTCAGTTCATTTTATTTCTTTGAACCGCACCTTTTGAAAATTTACCAATTTTTGTGTGGGTGGGTGTGTAGTGTATATATTTATTTTTAGCTTTGTTTGAATGAAGTATTCACAATTAGTTCTATGTTCTTATTGTTGGCTCACATTTTTAACTTTTTTTTTAAAACTTTTTTTTTTTTTAATATCTGAGATGATTTAATGAAGTTATTTAATTCTAGGAAATATTTATTTTCATAATTTGTATAAATAGATCAATGACTTTTAGGTGAAAAAGTGAAAATCTCTCGCTTTTAGATTTTTGTGGAGCTTAGCGTTAATGGAAATTATATTGCTGTGAATTGATTTGGTGGATTAGATTATTAAGTCTAGAAATCCTGTAGTGAGTTGGAAGAATTTTTAGGGTTTATGTATAATATATATTCCAAGTTCACTTGCTTTATTTAACAACAGATCTGAATTTCTCTTTTTTTACTTAATTGTGTGCAGATCTGTACTGTACCACACGGTGCCCAGCTCCAACATGACCATGAATATTATTTTTATTTTCTCTCTCTCTATGCTCCCCCTCATGATCTTTGCTTGTCCAATTAATTTTGGATATGTAAGGAATATCACTCAATTTGATCCCACTTGCTTTAATACAAGCTCTATAATTTCTAATGAAACCCAATGCTGTCATACCCTTAAATCATTGTTTTCCTTAGGCTTAGCACAAAACTTAAATGTGTCTTCAATGTTTCTGCTTCCTGATAACCATACTTCTATATCTTGTTTGAAGAACTTCCAAGTAGAGTTGGCTTCCTTGGAAGTCCCAACTCATTGGGTTCCCACTTGTTTGGACCCAGAATATTTTGTGTCCAGTCCTATTCCTAGCTTTTGTGATAGGATTGAGTCATTAGATGATTGGTTTAGGATTGCAAGCAGGAAAACATCAATCGACTCTTTTTGCAAAGATAACCTCAACCTCTCTAAGAATCATTGTGTCAATTGTTTGACTGCAATTAGAATAACTTATCAAAATGACTTAATGCCAATTAACCATTCTAATGCCGAATCTTGCTTACTATTAGCTCAGCTTTATGCAGCTGGTTCAGTGAATATCCATGGCCCTGAGAGCAAAGACGTTGCAAGTTGTATTTTTCAATTGAATGGTACTATTGTAAACATGCTATACTGTTGATGTTTGGGGCTTGGTTTTCTTTTAGAGATTGGGTTACCAGGAAGTGAAAGAGTATGTGAAAATTGGGCTGTTGGATCTTGTATCACTACAAAAAACGCGGTTTTAAGCCGCGTTTTTTAGCCACGTTTCTGTAAAACGCGGCTACAGGTTGGGCTTTAAGCCGCGTTTATAAAAAACGCGGCTATAGCCAACCTATAGCTGCGTTTTCTATAAAACGCGGCTATATCTTTTTGAAAAACGCGGCTAAAAGTCCAGTCGAATTACTTGAAGCCGCGTTTTTTTTTAGAAAAACGCGGCTTACTGACTTTTTAGTTACGTTACCTATAGCCGCGTTTCCAGAAAACGCGGCTATAGTTCTAGAGAAATATATATTTCATACGTATTTTGTATGCTTACACTTTTGGATCTTGTATATATTTCATGTGAAAATTGGGCTGTTGGATCTTGTATGCTTACACTTTTAAGCTTTATAATGAAGTTGGACAAACTACTATTCATAGATCTTGTTAGGTTTGTTTTTTGTCTTTTTATTTTTACTATTATTATGATTGAGGCATGCAAGTAGACTTATTTCTAGTGTTAAGAAACAAAAAAAAATGATAAAACCTATTAAAGATATTTTATTCCACATAACCGTGTACACACAAGTCACAATTTTAGTGCAAAATGTGTGTGTACAGTTGTGTGGAGTAAGGTATGTTATAAACACCAGCTAAAAAAAAAAAAAAAAAAAAAATTGAATTTCAATATTTCTAGATTCATTTTTACTTTTATAATTAATTTTTTTTTTGGTAAAATTTATTGCCTATTTTAGAATAAAAATTTACATTTTTATTTTTTTATTTTACCTAACTATTTTTTAAAACACTCATACATAGTTATTTATTCCATCTAATGTGGGTAACAGTCAAAATTTTAAAAATAAAAATTATGCCACTTAGGATATCATCTGTATTGTCACGTGACCTAAACTATTTAAAAAAAAAAAAAAAAAAAAAAAGCTGAGTCAAATTTTCCCACCAGACTAAAGGTTGATTTGCTTTTGACCTAAACTAAAATACTTCCAAACTTTAAAAAGTACCATGATAGCATCTCCTCCTTAATCTCCATCTCTCAATTTCTTTAAGTCAACACTCTGTTCTTACATGTCAAAATCTCTTCTTACATGTCAAAATCCCACCATCAACTAACACCTTCATCCCAAAAACTAATAATTCAAGACCCACAAGCCACCCACCAGACCTCCATCAACTAAAGGCCCCAAACCAACAACTGAAACTCATCCCTAATCTACTGGGTATAAACCCATCCCAAAAGCACTGCTTGGTGTTTGGAGTTTACATACAGTCTAGTGCCCCGACACCGTATGACAAATCTATTGGGTACTACAGCAAAAGATTTTTTTATTTGGTTGTGGGTTTGATTTGGGTTGATTTACAAAATTTCAGTCTTAAACAATCCCAACTCTATAACCAATGAATTTTTTGTGATGTTTTAGGGGACAATTAAATTATTTAGACATCTCATGGGCGGTTTAGTCAATTTTTATTTATTTTTTTATGTTTCAGTGGAATTTTTCCTTGGAAAATATTATATAACAAAACAAACTATTCCTTAGTCACATTGAATGGTATCGTCTTCACGTCAAATGATACACCAATGTCCCAATTAGGAATACCAGCGTTCATATGTAAACAAGAGTTTACAAAATTTCAGTCTTAGACAATCCCAACTCTAAAACCAACAAATTTTTATGATGTTTTAGTACTCAACATCCTTGGACCACACTGTCTTTTCTCTTATAGAATTTCATAAACACAAAGATAACTTAATTCTCTCTTCCCTCTGATCTATTGTTGTTGGACTTCTGCTCCAGTGCACTATCTGCATCTCCCTGGTAAGGGGAAAAAAAGGAACCAAGTAAAAACAGCCAAATATATGAAATAAGAACATAACCAAAATCTGTTAAGACCAGAGAATCAAATGAGAGCATAAGCCCAACACACAAAGCAACAGTATCTCCAAAATTTAGACTTTATATGATACTATGCACAAAAATGTTTTTGCTATTGTCCTCACTCCTCACGCAGTAGTATAACTGAATATTAATAATCAAGTCATATTTTGCCAACTCTGAACTTTAATGCTGGAACTTGGAACCCAAAGATCTTGGTGTTGCCCCTAAAATTCACAGACTCATAGACTAATCAATAAAAATAATTAGATCATTCAAACCCTCAACAAGTACACCAAGACAACATTTTTACATTCAAATGGATGTTCTTGGAAGTCCCTTATTGTTAAGGTTTTATATAGGAGATGGAGTAAAGTCAATTATGTTAGAAAGCATGCACAAAAAATGTTCTCCATTACATTTATGTCCAATCGTGACAACCACTTGCAGAAACCTTCCACCACTATAAAATGCATAGGTGAACGTTATAATTCACATTATGTGCCAAATTTCCAATACCAATTTTTCTATACAATTGAAAATAAAAATAATTGAAGGCCCAATTGAATTTGAACAGTTTTAGACCCCTTAACCCAACCAGATTAACCTAGTTAATTAGCCAAGTGATTAACTTAGTCAAATTATACAATTCTAGGTTATCACAAACATACAATCATATCAAGAATGTAAAGCAGTGGAAATATAAAAGACACAATGATATGATCACCCAGGAAACCACACGGTAAAAACCTGGGGAGGATTTGACCTAGCTATCCTCAAGGTAAACCTGAATCCACTATCTTGAAAGAATCGAAGTTCATACAAAAGGACTTACAAGCTCTCCGCTTGACTTCCTAATGCTACCCACCAGTAGAACTTACCGACATGACCACGTGCAAGCTCCGAATCCACAGACTCCTTCTTTCTTGGATTCTCCAATCAGCTACAAGCACCCACGCTTGTTATTCTTTAAGCTCTAATGGCAGCAACCGAGTTGATCATCAATATGTTGATACTATCTCTACCTTGAAAACCCTAAGCTTTGTGTAAAGAAAAGCTCATTTAGATCTCACAAGAGATTTACACAAAACAGAAAAGTATGAGCAACAATACAACAGGAGTGACTCTAAAATCGTGGCTAGGGTTTTACCTTTTATACCTATGGTAAAAACAAAAAACCCAAAATGTTTAATGAGTTAGGGCTGAGTTGGAAAATTCTGCAGAAAAACATTTTGCTTGAGATTTGATCGATCGAGTCTAACTTTTGATCGATCGAGCCAGGCCGAAATGCACCAATGCATCTGCAACCTCTCGATTCTAACTTTACATAAAAAAAATATAACTTTGAGTAAGCCTAAACAAGACTAACCATATTGTTTTGATCATAACTTGCCAACATTACACATTAAAGTTCTAAATACATAAATTCTTAACTCTTTATAACCTAACAAACTCCCCATTTGGCAATCTGTGACAAAATACAAACACAAAACTCAAAGTTTACAAGTAGAAAGCCCTTTGCAAAAATAATGCTCATAAATACTAAAAATCAATCCTAACTACTATCCATCAGTTGCAAGTGTAGACAACAGCTCAATTGAATCAACTTGTATATTCCTGAGACACTCAACAATCGCATAAACGCATGTGTGATAGAAAACAGTAAATAAACAGGAATAACATTCTTGTATGATTCACACAACACATAATAAAGACATATATTAATGAATAAATCATAAATATAAATCAATAAACAGTGAATCACAAGAAACAAGAATCATGTATATAAAAAACAATGTAACATTCAAAAACAGTTACTCCCCCTAAACAGTGATATACAAAGTGAAGCACCTAGATACAATCTAACATCTCCATTAGCTCTTCAAAACAACAAAAAACTATCCCCCTAACTACAAAAACTCCTCTACAGTGTCAAAACTTTACTCCCCCTTTTTGTGATGGAATGCCAAAGGACAATCACACACCATCATCAAAAGGAGGTGGTGAGGGTGAACGAAGATGTGCTATGTCGGCACACAGAGCACGAATCTCATCAAGCAACTCCACCAAAATCTGACTATGAGCCGCCTGAGCGGTCATGACAATCTCCAAGATACGATGAATATCAAAGTCATCCGAAGGAGGTAGAGGAACATCAGCAGCAACAGCATCACCAGCAGGATTAGGAACATCCTTACCAGCAGGACCTATAGAAGAAGAAGGAGGAGGTGCGCTACCAGAAGGCTCAGACCTAGGGTGTTTAGAGCTAGCTCGAAGATGAGCAACCCTCTGTCTAAGAAAAGATGCACCTATGGGAGCAATCACATGAACGAGCTCAGAGGAAGGGAAACCACTAAGATCAAGATAAAGCAAAATCTTATGAATAAAAATAGGATGAACAAGAGCATGAAAAGAAGAAGAACTCCTATAAACTTCATTCAAAGAACAAAGAAACAAATTGGGAAAACTGATAGGAGCATCAATGACAAAAGCATACAAAAAGACACACCGCTCGAGAGGAATGGTGTGAAAATGAGAAATAGGCCAGATAGAATGACAAGCTATCCTAAAGAAGAGATAGTGCAACTCAGATAGCTCAGTAGAGGAGATCATAGGATTAGAACCCCACTAGATAGAAGACCTAGTTATGTAAGACATGACATCACTCAACAGAGGAGACTCATAATAAGGGTAGACTGGGTGCTGGACCAAGGGTACCCCTAGAGCATCAGCCACTACCGTAGGAGTAATGGAGTACTCTACGCCACGTATCCAACTCTTTACTAAAGTGTTGGAATTATAGACACAAATAGAGATGTTCGAGAAGAACTCTCTAAACAGTTTTAGACGCCTTAACCCAACAGATTAATCTAATTAATTAGTCAAGTGATTAACTTAGTCAGATTATGCAGTTCTATGTTATCACAAACATACAATCATATCAAGAATGTAAAATAGCAGAAATATAAAAGATACAATGATATGATCACCCAGGAAACCACACGGTAAAAACTTGGAGAGGATTTGACCTAGCTATCCTCAAGGTAAACCTAAATCCACTATCTTGAAAGAATCGAAGTTCATACAAGCTCCCCGCTTAACTTTCTAATGCTACCCACCAGTAGAACTTACTGACACAACCATGTACAAGCTTCGAATCTATGGACTCCTTCTTTCTTGGATTCCCCAATCAGCTACAAGCAGCCACGCTTGTTATTCTTTAAACTCCAATGACAGCAACCGAGTTGATCATCAAGATGTTGATACTATCTCTACCTTGAAAACCCTAAGTTTTGTGTAAAGGAAAACTCCTTTAGATCTCACAAAAGATTTACACAAAACAAAAAAGTATGAGCAACAATACAACATAAGCGACTCTAAAAATGTGGCTAGGGTTTTACTTTTTATACCTAGGGTAAAAACAGAAAACCCAAAACGTTTAATGAGTTAGGGCTGAGTTGGAAAATTCTACAGAAAAACATTCTGCTCGAGATTCGATTGATCGAGCCAGGCCGAAATGCACCAATGCATCTGCAGCCTCTCAATTCCAACTTTACATAAAAAAAATATAACTTTGAGTAAGCCTAAACAAGACTAACCATATTATTTTAATCATGCTTTGCCAACATTACACATTAGAGTTCTAAATACATAAATTCCTAACTCTTTAGAACCTAATAGAATTTAGAAGCTAAAATGATCCTCACAACATTTTTTTTTTTTGATAAGTAAGAATATTATATATGCGAAAGGCTACTCTATGCATGAAAAACATAGAACAGACCTAGAAAATACAAGAAGAAGAAAACTGAAAAAACAAAAAAGAAAACCAAACAACAGAATAATTACAAAAGAGAAAGAGAGCTAAGAAAAGAGGGGAGAGAATCACTAGTCGTGAGTCCCCATGCCCGAGACCAATCAAAAAGAGTACCACTAAAAAAGGAAATCATCTGAACACCGGAACTATCCAACTCCTCAAAAGTCCTCCGATTTCATTCCTTCCAAATACACCATAGGATGCACAACGGAACTAAGTTCCAAATCTGAGACGAATGCTTCTCCAACCAATTTCACCAGCCAAAAAGCAAATTTGGGATCAATCTAGGCATAACCCAAGACAAACCAAAAGTTATTAAGATAAAGCTCCACAACCGATAAGCCATCTTACAATGAAGAAGTAAGTGGTCTACAGTCTCTGCACAATGCCGGCACATAATGCACCAGTCTACATAATCCAATCCTCTCAATCTTCTCAAGTTATCACCTGTTAGGATCTTATTCCAAGCTGCACACCAAACAAAAAAAGAAACTTGCCTAGGGGCTTTAACTTTCCATATTCCTTTCTAAGGAAAGACAATTGAGGAAGAATCTCACAATTTGTTATAATACGACCGGATGTCAAACTCCCCATTAGGTTTCAACTTCCATCTCATCCGGTCTCTAACATCCATTAGAGGAGAATTAGCTCCCAATATACGAAGAAAATGCAGCCCTTCATCCATCTCCCAATCATTAAATTCTCGAATAAAACGAACATCCCAAAATCTTCTATCATCCGCCCCCTGCCTTGACAAAGAAGCTTCTACAGATGCCTCCTTATTAATGGCAATACCATACAACCTTGGGAAAACCACTTGGAAAGGTTGATCCCCATACCACCCATCCTGCCAAAATCTCACTCTATTCCCCAACCCAATAACAAACTGACAATTCTTGCTAAAATCCTCCCATCCCATGCGAATACCTCTCCACAAACCACACCCATGAACTCCCCTACCTAGCTTTGAGGTCCATCCCCCCCCCCTCCCCGCCCCAATTCTTTCCCATATTTAGACGCTACCACCCTCCTCCATAACCGACCCTCTTCCTTCCCAAACCGCCACAATCATTTCCTCAATAAAGCCCTATTGAAAGTAGTAATTTTCCTTATCCCCAACCCACCATTAGCTACAGGCGCACATACTTTATCCCATCCTACCAGATGAATCTTGCTATCACCCCATAGAAAGTCCCTTTGCAACTTTTCAATGTTATTAGCCACATAAGTAGGAATGGCGAAAAGAGATAGAAAATAGGTAGGAAGACTAGATAACGTACTTTTGAGTAGCATCAATCGACCCCCTTTAGACAAATACAACCTCTTCCAACCCGCTAATTTCTGCTCAATTTTTTCTAAAATAGGATTCCAAATTGAAGGGAAGTTATGTGAAGCCCCAACAGCATGCCAAGGTAAGACATAGGCAAAGTTCCAACTCTACAGCTCAAAATTTCCACCAGGGCATGCACATCACCAACCTCCCCTACAGGAACCATTTCACTCTTGTGCACATTTACCTTTAAAGTTGTTACCGCTTGAAAACTAAGTAATAACAACCAAATATGAAGAATTTGCTCCACATCTACATCACAAAATAGGATAGTATCGTCTGCAAACAAAAGATGTGAAACACATTCCCCACCACCCCTCCTACCCTCAACTTTAAAACCACGGATCAAGCCAGCTCCCTCTACTCTTCTCAACATCCTACTAAACACCTCCATCAAAATCAAAAACAACATAGGAGATAGCAGATCCCATTGTCTTAAACCCCTTAAACTACCAAAAAAATCAGCTGGAGACCCATTAATCAAAATAGAGAACTGAACTGTGGAAATACAAGTGTGGATCCACTTTCACCACTTCACTCTAAAGCCCATTCTATTCAACAAATATAGCAAAGCCTCTCAATTCACATGATCGTAAGCTTTCTCAATATCAAGTTTACAAATGACTAAAGGAACCCTGCTCTTTCCTCGGCTATCCACACACTCATTCGCAATAAGAATCGAGTCAAGGATTTGTCTCCCACCCACAAAGCTATTATAAGTCTCAGAGATCAATTGATCTAAAACTACTCTTAAACGATTTGCCAAAACCTTTGCCAAGATTTTATACACGCTCCCTACCAAGCTAATAGGCCGAAAATCTCTAATATTAGAGGCGTCATTCTTTTTAGGAATCAAAGCAATGAAGGTAGCATCGAGAGACTTTTCAAACTTACAATGTTGAAAAAACTCATCAAAGACCGCTAACACGTCTTTCTCAACTACTCTCCAACAATGTTGATAAAACGCCATAGTAAACCCATCTGGACCTGGAGCTTTGCCCCCCTCCAAATCACTTACAACATGAAGTATCTCCTCTCTCTCAAACTTCCTTTCAAGCCAAACCCTCTCCATATCCCCAATACAATTAAACTCCAAACCCTCCACAAAAGGCCTCTACCCCTCAGACTCCTTGTACAAATTTTTATAAAATTGGACTACTTGACTACCTGATAATGCTCACAACATTATCAACCATAACATAAATAAATTATCACAACTGATTCTTGCGAGCGTAATCTAAGCATATTTCCAATGCTTTTTTTCACTGGATGTGCCCTTAGGACTTGTTAGCACCAACAAAACCAATAAAGCAGTGGCAAACACCTATAGCCTAGTTTATCATCATACACATAAGACCATCTACACTTTCACCAAATTCACAAAGTTTTGAATTAAGACTGCCACTCAACAAATACAAATTCGAATATTATCCCTAAGAGTAAATTTCACAAATTAGAGAGAAAAAACACATTAATAAGTGAAACTAGATGGAAACCAACTAACCATCCCATCATAAGCTAGAACAAGAAACTCATCATCATCGCAAAGCTCAACCTATTTCAAGGAGAACCAAAGATATAAAAATAGAGCTCGACAAGAAGAATCTCTTAAGAAGATATCACCATAATTTTATACACAGCCATACCTAATACTCATATTTGACCATATCAAGTAGAGAGGAATGATATGCAGCCAACACTGATCATTTGGAAATTAGGGGTAAACAGCAGCAAAATTTAAGGTTCTTAATTCTCTGCTACAAAGAAAATCAGCATCATGAACTAATATGACTCAAGCACACCGAAAATATCATTCTTCATTTAACTCTTCTACAAAGCCATGTCCTCCACTACAGCAGTCACCCAAGAGAAATTTACACACCAGAATCAACTTTAGCCTCGCTCTCTGCCATAGCTGCCAATGGCTGAAGAGCTTTGAGAGGATTCATAATGATACCATCTATAATCCCATATTCTTTGGCTTCTTTTGCACTCATGAAGAAATCTCGGTCAGTATCCTGATTGGTCCTGTCAAGATTTTGACTGGTGTGGTAGGCGAGATATCCATTAAGGTTTGCTTTATGATGCAGCATTTCATTTTCCTGAGAATCATGTCTCTTGTTTAGGAGTTGGGATACTATTTATAAGATAATATAATAAAAGAGATGACAAGTAGATAAATAGAAACTACAGTTATTATATAGTAATAAGAATGTCCAAAAATTAAATGTCTCAGGTGGGTTTTCATTCCTTCAATTTCTTTATAGTTCGGCCTCCAACTAGAGCCAAGTAGACTACCAAAAACAATTGATTCTAATACATACAATTGAGTTAATATTTGACATTTGGAATGGATCTCCTCCTTGGAGACACCCAAACCACCAATTTTTTTCCCCTTCTTTTTATTGGCAAGTTAAACATGGAACTGAAAGTATTGTTAATTTGTTACTAACACAAAGTCAGCAAAGCCAACAAAATCATGATTAAAAAGTTGAAAGGCATATCAGATTTGGCTAATTTAACAAATCAAAGCACACCAAACTCCATCCATGATTAACCATTAAAGAAGTAACTACTAAGTGCTTCTAATCCATAACAAATTTATGGTTAATTTAACATAATATAGCACACCAAACTCTCACATGCACACGTATGAGTCAAAAACCCAAAACCCAACTCATTAATATAATCAGTTGTGTCACTATAAACAATAACAGAAAAACCTTCATTTGGGTACCTCTGAATTATTCTTGAAAGAAAAATATAACTAAAAATTTCAGAAACAAAGCAATTAAAAATAAGCACGACATTAGATTTGTGAAGGCTCTGATTACCGCCTACGCATTTCAAAATCATTGAGCAAGTCCAATTGATACCTTCAGCAAAATCATTAAGCAAGTCCAATTGCTTCCACTTCAACCTTAAAATCCTTCAGCAAAACTACACCAATTAAGCTTTCTCTGCCATTACCCTCACAGCACAAAGCAATAAAAAAATTGATACCTTTTCCCTTAACTTCCAAATTATGCACTTTGCTATTATTGGGATTTGCAGACAACTACTAAACTCTACAGATTCAGTCCTTCGCTGGGCATGGCAGCAACGGCAAAGCCAAGATTAATGAAGGAGGAAATTGGAGAAGAAGCTGGGGTCTTCAACCAAACAAAGAATCTAACAAAACCCCTCAAAAATCTATTTGGCTTTTATGAATAAGGAAATTAACACAGAATTCATTCAAAAGTAGGTGAAATTTAATAACAGATACCAAAATTTCGCAAAGAAAACAAAGTATTTGGGATTTTCATCCTAGATAAATTGAAGTAGATCATGAATGAAACCCTAAAAATCAATATCATGGTTTCTATTTAAATTTATTTTCCACAATAAATCACAGTAAAAAAATTAACAAACTTGTTAACAAAAACTAATTTAAAAAAAAAAAAAATTGACCAAAAGAAAATTCCTAACCGGGTATTGCTAAGAATGGGAGAAAGTCCCCTCTGCCATCAATTATGCGCCTTTGTACCTTCTGTAATTCAACGATGGAGAGGTTAGAAAATGATGGGGAGCTGCGCTGGATGAGAGAGTTGAAGAAGAAGGAGATGGGAGTGCATTTGAAAGAGAGAGAGTTTGAAGGAGACGGTCAGAGGCTTCAGTTTTTTACTCTGGGGCGGTGGTAGACTTGGCTTGGCGGAAGGCTGAGGGGCTGTGGGGCTGTGGTAGGCACCATTCAGGTTGGAGTTTGAACTGAAGGTTTGTTTTCTGCATCTTGAAGTATTCAAATACCATCGTGTTCGTGTATATAGTAGGGTTGTTCAAGGGTTAAATTGAAGTGAATTAAAAAAAAGTTACTATAAATTAATAATGATATGTAAATTTGTGGAGGCTACAAATTTGAGGTGGAACACTCTATCATGTCAACAAAAAGTCAGAGAGTCGCTAATAAACAATTTTATATATTGATGGGAAAGTTCAACAATTTACTTAAACTAACACAGATTAATAAAGTTATGCATAGACGCATTCTATAATCCATGACTTATTGAAATCTACAATGCCAGCACCACTAATCTTTCTTTGGAAAGCTACCAAACTATTATCATTAAAGAAGTATTCTTCAGACCATGGAAAGTATATGAAGCATTGAAACCACTAAAAATTTGAAACTAAAGCAAAAAGAACAGTGCTCAGTATAAACTGCAATCATAAGGATGAAAAAACTACTTGATGAGGGAACATTACTGCCACCACTTTCTGCATCTTGAAGTATTCAAATACCATCGTGTTCGTGTATATAGTAGGGTTGTTCAAGGGTTAAATTGAAGTGAATTAAAAAAAAGTTACTATAAATTAATAATGATATGTAAATTTGTGGAGGCTACAAATTTGAGGTGGAACACTCTATCATGTCAACAAAAAGTCAGAGAGTCGCTAATAAACAATTTTATATATTGATGGGAAAGTTCAACAATTTACTTAAACTAACACAGATTAATAAAGTTATGCATAGACGCATTCTATAATCCATGACTTATTGAAATCTACAATGCCAGCACCACTAATCTTTCTTTGGAAAGCTACCAAACTATTATCATTAAAGAAGTATTCTTCAGACCATGGAAAGTATATGAAGCATTGAAACCACTAAAAATTTGAAACTAAAGCAAAAAGAACAGTGCTCAGTATAAACTGCAATCATAAGGATGAAAAAACTACTTGATGAGGGAACATTACTGCCACCACTATCATCATTATCGTAATACCCAACTACAGATCTACCTTCTTTACATTGAAACTCCATTCAAAATTAACATCCTTTTATTACTTCAATAACTTCCTACTTGAATAATAAAAATTTTTCCTTCGCCTTGGCTGGCTTTATAAACATGCAAGAAGCCTCTAGAAATCCTACGAAAAAAGCTAATCTTTCACCACCTATTTTACTATGCGTGTCAAAGTCAAACCTTGCTTAAACCCTCTAACATTCAACATGTCTTTGTCTTTTCTATGATTTCTTTCTTTGAAAATATATTGGACAATTCTGACTGTGAGCAAATAAGTAAATCACAGCCACAACAGCTGAGCCAAACACCTCATAATTTTTTTTCTTTTATCCTCAAATTTTCTCAAAATTAGTACTCTTCTTCTTACTAAATCCGAGATCTCTTATGAAACCCACTCAAGCATTGCATTACTTCTATGTTCTTCACTTTTTACTCAACTTGTTTTCATAGCTCATATTTGTGTCAATATTTCACAGCTTTCCTAGCCTTGCAAGCCATCCTAACAGTTTGCATTAAACTATCGCAGTAGAAAAATTTCTATTATTAGAAAAATTTGTAAAGTGGGTACATAGATTACAGTTTCATGTAACGTGTACATACCCATACTCTAAACCTCTAAGGAAGGAAACATCACAAACTCCTTACATATGTGGCTTAGATTTAAAACAAACTACATATATTCCAAGTCTAATAAGCCAACTCAATGGAAGAAAAATGTTCTTTATAAGATTAGATAGTAACATATTTTATAAAAACATTTTATATAGACAATTCAAAGAAATCTTTAAGAACCTGAAACCAAGAACTTAATCTAAATAGAATAACATAGCTTTCACCTAACATTGAGCATGCTCTATCATGTATTCTATGATTGATTAGTAATGTCAGTCAAGCTTGAATTCAAGCTAATGAGTGTCTATATACTAAACAAAAGGGAGAAAAGAACAGCCTTACCATGAAAAAATGATGGGAAATTAAGTGAATCTTAGCTCTTCTTGTCTATGCTCCTACTTTCAAATAAGGATTAAAACCAAGAAAACAATTCTACAATAAGAAGTACTGTACATCACACATAAACAAAAAGAAAATATAATATAAATTGCCACAATCTGGAAGAAGAAAACCATGTGCTAAATGGACATTTTAGATACTGCCAGACCATGTATATACTGTGTAGGAAGAACATCTCCACGTATTACACCTGCAAAATGGACATGGTACAAATTTAAATTATAGAAAAGTAACAAAACAACCAGGTATTTTATCAAACAATTGTTGTGCATGTAACATAGAGTCTCATTAACTAAGTTCACACCAAAATAATAAAGCAATAGGTTTTTAGAGGAGTGATTGGCAAAGAGAGACAAACAAATCAAAGCTTTAGAAAAACAAAATAGTCAAACAAATCGAATTAGAAGGTGAAATCAAGGTGACCTAATTTTGGTTGCTATACAAAAGATTTGATTGTTTCTATTAGATCAAACTATCAAACATCAGAACACAAATATACAATAAAACTTGGGATGGTGCTTAATGTCAGCACTATCTTTATAATCCATGCCTCCAAGCCAAAGCCTTTTTTTTCAGTTTGGCTCAAGCATTTTGTTGAACACTTTGAAGGGTTGGCCTTTACTCTCTTCTCATACGATGAAGAACTATTAGAGCCTACTAGTTTCCATTATTTTTTTGAAACATTCCACCCTACTTTACACATTCATCTTGGGTAGTTTCAACTTTATATATAATTTTGCATTTATAAATTCATCTACTTTATTTAGATGTTTATAACTAAGCAATAAAATCAACGAAGAATTTAAAACCAAAAACAATGTCTATACATATCTATCTATACTATTATATAATAATGGAAGCTTTAAAATAAATTTTACAAAACTCTTTTTGTGCCATGTCATTAGTAGTTTTTTTTTTTTTTTTCTATTTTTTTACTTTTTTTAACCTTTCATCTTCTTCAACCATTGTCTTCTTCTTAGTTCAAATTTTCATCTTCTCCAATCATGTCTTCTTAAAATTTTCATTTAATTTCCTTTATATCTTCATAAATTCTACGGTTTCACTTTTTTGAACCTTTCATCTACTTCCACCCTTCCAACCTTTCATCTTCATAAACTCTACGGTTTTACTTTTTTGAAAATTTCATTTGCTTCCATCCTTACTCTTCCAACTTGATTTTCTTATAAATTTCTTTTACTTCATTTCCACCTCTCTCCCCTATTCTTTCTAAGTTATTCACTGCGGAAAGGTCAATACTCTCTCTCTCTCTCTCTCTCTCTCCAAATTTGTCTCTTTTGATGCTTTTTTTTTTTAACTACTTTTTTCCCGCTAATAGTTCTTTTTGTTATTGTTGATTTAATTGTCACTTCACATTTGTTTCTCTTGTAGGAAAAGTTGTATTGACTTTTATGCATATTATGTATTTTGATATTCCAGTTCCTGATCAAAAAAAAAATTTCCTTTTTTTTTTTTTTTAGTGATCCATTTAGATGTTAAACTATGAGACTTTAATAAGTTTTGTTTATTTTTAAATCATTTTGGGTGCACAAAATTGTAGTTTTTGTAGAGAAAGTAATCTTAATAATTGTATTAGAAATACTCTATATATAGTGTCACTTATTTATATAAAAGAAAAGGTTAATCAAATGGAAATAATTGGATTGGTGACATATTTTAGCTTTCGCAATTGTATTTTCTTTATTACTTTGTTTTTTTATTTATATAATTATTATTATCAATTATTATAATGATGCACATAGAAACTTAATTATGAGATTTTGCTAATAATTGTTTATTTTATAATCTCTTTGGGTGGACAAATTTGCAATTTCTGCAGAGAAAATAATCTTAATAGATTATATATAACAAATTATTTTCCTAATCGATCAAATTAATCATTGTTAAGCGATGATTGATATGATATTTTGCAAAGCGATGATTGATAAGACATTTACTTTTTTTGCAAAGTATCTTCATATAGGTTTGTTTTAGTTCAATGTATTTTTATGGATGTATTGAGATAAGTAAGTGTTAGGTTCTAAGACTTCAGAAACTAAATGTATTAGAACTTCAATGTGTAATGTGTTGGCAAACCATGATCAAAACTTAGAGTCTTGATTTAGACTGCTCAAAGTGTGTTTATGTGTAAAGTTGGAATCAAATGATTGCAGAATTTACTGGACTAAATCTACAAGGCTTGATTGAACGAAAATAGACTCGATCGATCGAACCTCGTGCAGATTGGTTTTTCTGCAGAATTTCCAACTTAGCCCAAACTCATATGACATGTAGGGCTTTATGTTTTGCTTCAAGTATAAAAGGAAAAACCCTAGCCACATTTTAAAGATTATTGATATGCTCTGTGTGATCTAGAGGTGTTTACCTTCATACATACTTAGGGTTATCAAGATCAAGATTGATGTCAAGAACTTGGTGATCTCTTCAGTTGTTGTTTCAAGAGTTTAAAGAAAAACACAAGTAGGAGAACTTGTGGTTGCTATGGATCAAGGAAAGAAGTAGTTTGTGGACTCAGAGCTGTCACATGGTTGTGGTAGTAAGTTTTCTACTCAAGGTAGTAATAGGATGTTAGTAGTCTAAGTCTTATTGCAAAACTTCAATTCTTTCAAAGTGGATCTGTTTTACCTTGAAAATAGCTAGGTTAAATCCTCCCCAGGTTTTTTACCGGTTTGGTTTTCTTGGGTTATTATCTCATTGTATTCTTTATATTTTCGCATTATTTACATTATATGATTTACTTGTGTTAACCTAGATCTGGATAATTTATTTAAGTAATCACTGGACTAAATAACTAAGTTAAACAACTTCTATTTTAAAGGGTCTAAAAACGTACAGTAATATATTCAAGAAGAGAGATCAGGATTATACATTGTATACTTTAAAAGATATATAGTATTAAAGTAGGATGCCCAAAGTTGAAATTTTTAAATAATGTGAAAAAGCTATTTTTCTCATTCTTTTCTAAATGTCATAATTGGAAAATTTTAATTCACACTATAAACTATCACTAGCAAATTGGCTCATAATATGAATAGATGAAAATCTTAATATAAAATAAAGTAAAAAATATATGTAATTTTTTATTTATAGAAAACACAAAATTCATTACTTAAAAAAAAAAAAAAAAAAAAAAAAAAAAAAACACTTGCCCTTTGTTTGTGTGGTAAACAATTAAATAAAAAAGAAAATGAAATTTTCTCATGAAAAAACGTTTTGTTACAGATTATTAATCCTAATATATAATTTTATGAATTTTTTAAAAATAAATTATATATTACATTTCAATTCATAATAACGCGCGGGTTGCAGAGAGTGGCCATTAAAATGAAATAAGTACCCATGTCAAGTATATCTGCACGTGACTTGGGCACCAGCTGTATCTGGCAGAGGAAACCACCCCAACCTATCATCTATTCAAATACGGCTTTTTGTTTTGTTTTTTGAGGGTGAAAATAAGGCATTTAAAAAGTAGTAATAGCAGTCAGATCCATACGAAGGTTTGTTGCCTTCATTGGATACCTATTACTTAACATATGGGCTCCGCATATCAGCAAATGACAATTCATTAACACATGCTGGACATCATTAACATATGCTGGACATGATTGATGAGGTCCATTAAGTTCCAAGTTATTACTCTCATTTTGAAATTTAATTGAATTCACATCAATCATTTTCATGAAAAATAATCTAGTGTAGGGGTGGACTCAAAATAGAATAAAATTATGACCAGCTACTAACATCCAAGAATGTACTATAAGGTGATACTCATAACAAGCCCATAAAAAATGATAACTGAGATACAATGTGCAGGTATATTAGTAATATAAATTAAAATTCTTTATCTTCGCCCCCATCCGACCCTAAATAAATAAATAAACAATAGATCAATACTATTTTTTACAAATGAACAAATTTACTTATTTATAATTTAGAAATAAAATTCACTACTGTCGCCTTTAAATAATAGTAAATAATGAATTTGCCTTACATAATGAAACACATCACAAATAGGGGATCAATAAAAACATTAACCAACACTACAACATAGATAATCATAGAAGTTTCATAGTTTAAGTATATACAATTACTTATTCTCTCACCTGCTAGGGACCAAAAGGATAATAGAAGAATTAAAACCCACTAGGTTGTGTTCCTAGCAAACTTGCGAAACCAAAAGGGAACCAAAAATTAAAAACAATCAAGCAATAAAGGGACCAAACTGAAATTTTAAATTTATATAATACAAAATAAAAAAAAAAAAAAAAAAAAAAAAAAAAAAGCCCAAATGTAAAAAAGAATGAAAAAAAGGGGATGTACTGAAATTTAGATGCGATAAACAGCATCCCCTTTTTTTTTCATCAACATCGAAGAGAAGAAGATATGCTAGGAGGTTAAAAGGATAATGCTGCTACCAAAATGAGAAAACTGCGGAACAGATAAAACTTTAGAGCTCCGTGGGTTTGTGGGATTCTTGGAGCTCCATGAGTTTGTAGGATTCTTTCCTTGCAAAAATTTTGAAACACAACCCACGTTTTTTTCACAAGAATTTCAATATAAAATTTTATTCTTTGTTTCAATATAAAATATTTTCAAATGTAAAATATTTTAAATGTAAAAAATTTTACTGTAAAATATTTTCAAGTATTTGGAAGGATAAATCACATGAAAAATCCCCCCAAAAAGAAAAATAAACTATACGTGAGAGTTTCCCTTCATACAACTTGAATCATTCTCAAATGCCTAGGGAAGCATCCTTTCATTCTTAGATTTTAGGGGCATTATAGTCATTTTATAGGTTCTATTGGTATTTTGATTATTTTAAGGTTCTAAGGGTATTTTGATCATTTTAGAGGGATTTAGGGGAATTTTGATCACTTTTTAGGTTTTTGAGGGAATTTTTGTCCTTTCTAAGGTTTTCAGGGTCATTTTTTAGGTGCTAAGGGTATTTCTGCATTTTTTAAGTTTCTAAGGGTATTTTTAGATATTTTCTAGGTATTGGGGGCATTACGGTCATTTTCTTTGTTATAAGGGTATTTTGGTCATTTTCTTTGGTTTCGTGGTTATTTCAACCATTTTTTTTGGTTTTATGGTCATTTCAGTCATTTTTTAACTTTCAAGGCCATGTAGTCATTTTTTTTTTTTCTAATGGTATTTAGGTCATTTTTTAATGGTATTTAGGTTATAAACTCGCTCTTATTTGTATTGGTGTTGTTCTAATGCTCAATTTAATAATAATGAAAAAATATTGTCCAACCCCTGTGTCCAACCAACCTAACCCGATCCACGTGGGTTGGGTTGGGTTGGGTTGGATTTTTTTTAAAGCACCATGGTGGGTTAGGTTGAAAAAAATTTCTTAACTCCACCCATGCACACCCCTAATTAAGAGTATCTTGGTCTTTATCAAGTTTCTAAGGGTATTTTTAGCTATTCTCTTCGTATAGGGGCCATTACGGTCATTTTCTTTTCTAAGGGTATTTTGGTCATATTTTAGGTTTCGAGATTATTTTAGTAATTTTTTTAGGTTTTATGGTAATTTCGGACATTTTTTTTAAGTTTCAAGGTTATTTCGTCTTTTTTTTTTAAGGGTATTTTGGTCATTTTTTAGGTTTCATGGATATTTTAGTCATTTTTGGGGTTTTGTTTTTGGTAATTTTGGCAACTTCTTTTAGTTTTAGGGTTATTCTGTCATTTTTTAGGTTCCAAGGGTATTTTGGTCATTTTGTAGGTTATAGGGGTATTATGGTAATTGGTGAGGAAAAAAAAAAACTAGGGAACCATCGAATGTGACAAAAGTACCATTGAATGTGAGCAATGTATGGTCTAATGCGATGTTGGTATTACCTAATGTGACAATAGAACCATCAAATGTGAGAAAAAAATAAAAAGACCATCAAATGTGACAAAAGTACAGTCACATGTGATGTTTGTATTACACAATGTGAGGACAGCACCGTCAAATGTGAGAAAAAAATAAAGTACAATCAAATGTGATGTTTTTTTTTTTTTTTTTGATAAGTCAAATGTAATGTTGGTACTGCCTAATGTGATAATAGAACCATCATTTACGAGAAAAGAAAAATTGAACTGCTAAACATGACAAAAGTACAATCACATGTGATTTTGGTATTGCACAATTTGAAGATAGTACCATCAAATGTCAGAAAAAAAATATGAGTACAACCGAATGTGACAAAAGTTTTGTCATATGTGATGTTGATATTACTTAATGTGTTAATGGAACTATTAAATGTGAAAAAAAAAAAAAAAAAAAAAAACAACTATCGAATGTGACAAAAGTATAGTTACATTTAAACTGTTAATGGAACCATTAAATGTGAAAAAAAAAAAAAAAAAAAAAAACTATTGAATGTGACAAAAGTATAGTTACATGTGATATTGGTACTGCCTAATGTGACGATAAAAACTATCAAATGTGAGTTAAAATTAAAGTACCGCCGAATGTGAAAAAAGTACAGTCAAATAAGATGTTAGTATTGCCTAATGTGGCAATAGAACCATCAAATGTGAGAAAAAAAAAATTAAGGGAACCATCGTCACATTAAGTTGTACCAATATTACATATGGGCGTAGCCAACCCAACCTAACCTTGCTGAATTACCTAATAATTGACAAATATATATATAACAAAAATAGTACTCCTAAAATCTCTAAAATTCCTGAAATTCCCTTAAATATACTAAAAAATGACCGAAATGACCCTAAAATCTAAAAAATCACTAAAATACCCTCTAAACCTAAAAAATAATCGAAATACCCTTAAATACTAAAAAAAATGACCATGAAACCTAAAAAATGAGTAAAATGACCTTGTAACTTAAAAAGTGACAGTAATGCCCTTAGAACCTAATAAAACGACCATAATGCACCTTAAACCTAAAAATGATCGAAATACCCATAGAACCTTAAAAATTACCGAAATGACCCTAAAACCTTAAAAAATTTTGAAATACCCATGAAACCTATAAAATGACCAAAATACCTCATAAAACTTGAAAATGACCAAAATACCCCCGAAATCCTCAACAATTACCGAAATACCCTTACAACCTAAAAAATGACCCAATGATCCTAAAACCTAAAAAAAATGACCAAAATTACCCTAAAACATAAAACTTGATCGAAATAACCAAAAAACCTAAAACAATGACCAGAAGAACTCTATAACACTAGAAAATGACCAAAATATCTTTGAAACCCTCAAAAATTACCAGAAGACTCTTAAAACCGAAAGACTTACTTAATGACATTGAAACCTAAAAAATGACCGAAATGACCTTGTAACCTAAAAAATTACTTAAATATGCTTATAACCTAAGAAAATGACCGCAATGCCTTGGAAACCTAGAAACTTACCGAAATAGTTTCACATGTGACCATACTTTTGTCACATTCATTGATACCCTAATTATCCATAATTTTTTTTCTCACATTTGACAGTTTCATCATCAAATTGGGTAGTACTAACATCGTATTGGACCGTACTATTGTCACATTCCATGGGAGCATTATTTTTTCACATTTGACAGTTTCATTGTCACATTGGGTAGTTTCAATATTACATTTGACTATACTTTTGTCATATTCGAATTTTTTTTCTCACATTTAACAGTTCCATCGTCACATTTTATCATATTTTTGTCACATTTGACGGTTACATTTAAACTTCAACAAATTTAAATTCTATTCAAATGGAAAGTCTATTATAAAAAATTCTAAACATAAATATTTCAACAAATTTAAATTCTATTCAAATTAAAAGTTTTTAATTAAAAAAAAAAAAACTTAACTCCCAGACAATGACGCATGCTTTCTTTCTCAAAAAAAAAAAAAATCCAATCTTTTGACTTCTACTCCAAGTAAAAGTATCAACATTTTAAGAACAGCTAATTAGTGAATCATTGTTATACATTTAATCTTTAACAAATATAAATTTTATTAAAATTAAAATTCTATTGTAAAAAAATATAAACTTAAATCCCACCCATGTTTTCTTGGCCTCACACTCTTGGTAAAAGAAGAACCGAAAAATAATTGGTCCCTGAACTCAATGCTAGAGCTGCAGAAAACACACAAACCATCCACTGGAACTTGGAAGACCCTGTTGCAAGATTCTACCTTTTGTTGAAAGCTTGTTAATAATAAGCATCCAACTAACAAATGAATGTTTGGGAATGGCCAAGTTAAACCACAGTAAATGCCACCATTCCATATTACTACCTCTTCTCCGAATTTCATTTCAAATACCAGCACAATCAAATTTATAAGAACCAATCCATTAGGGAGCAATTATTAGTTGATGCATAAGGACCATGTTTCCTAGACTTTTTTTGTACTTGATTTTATTTATATCATAAAAGATATAGCCATCCGGTTAAAGGGTTTAACATGGAGAGAGAAACACCCCTAGTACTTCAAGACCCTCCTTTTTATTTTTTTATTATTTTTTATAATACTTCAAGGCCCTCCTTATTACATTACTTGATTAGACTTTTGCTCATTTGATATGCCCACTTTGAAAATAGATTCCTTTTGATCATGAAGCCATGAGTCATTCCTATTGGAGTTGTTGACAGAGGTGGCTGAGGATGAATAACCTCTGGCTCTGCTGTTACATTGCTCCTTCCAGACGATAGGCGTTTCACTTTTAGATCTAGGCCACGCACATAGTCAGATGGCTCAGTGCTAGCATGGGTACTACTACAGCTTGTATCCAAATCTTCTCCAGACATTCGACTAGGGGTCATTATTGAGTCAATACTAGATAGACTAGAGGCTCTAGGAATGCTGTCTTTGCTTGATCTCCTCATAATGTCTGTGTAAAGTTCTGACATGTCAACTACCTCCCAGTCAGCTGAGAACTTTCCCTCTCAATCCTCTTTCGATGCTGGAAGATATTCCACTTCATAGTCGTACTTTAACAAGCTTAAGAACTTGAGAAATCCAGCAACAAGATAACGCAGAGGACCAAAGCGCTTCTGATATTTCTCAGAAAGTTCCAACACTGCAACAAAGTGGAAATACAGACACGAGCAACAATACTCAAAAACTAATCAGACATTATTGTACCACGCTTCTTCTTTATTTTTTTTTTTTGGTGGATAATTATTACTGTAACATGCATGTGATACATAACCATTGACAGTAAGTAACTCGTTCCATTTAATATTTAGCTGGTAATTGTATTCCTGTTTCACTACTCAATCTATCATTAAAAACTAAAATAATGGATCAAAGTGCAATTGATGAAGTATAAATTCGTCAGTCGAGAATCTCAGATGGACGAATTCCTCAGCCTTGACAAGTGGTCACCGGTGTGGTGCCTGCCACAACAGTTCCGATGCCAAAGTTAATATATGGTGCTAAACGATAATGAAACAGAATGAATTGATATAGCAGAAATAAGTCTTTCGATGTGTCCTTACCCCATTCTTGGCGATGTAGGAGCTTTATATATGTCTTCACAGCTTGTGACCGTTGGAGTAGTAATGGAGGTCTTAATGTTCCTCTTCGAAACGTTTTGGCGCTGTTTTAATATGGCATCAATGCACTCCAACGGTCCACGGAACGGGTCTTGTAACCGTCCTAGGCTTGATTGACTGCATTGAATGGCTTGGATGTCTTCGTCATTAGTGTGAACGATCACTCCATCAGGCCTGAAGGCATACTCGTCCGTCTTTATAGTCTCGTCCATGTTAGACGGATTTGTCATTCCCGTCAGCAATCAATATAATTCAATGATATCAAAGAACTGCTAATCAGACATAACATTAGCTAATTTACAAGCACTCTAAATGACAAAAATATCCTGTATACAAGAGATTCAAAATCAGCATCCTTTTGACAACAAATCATTGCTTTAAATTCAAACATTGTAGAACGAACAATGATTATAGAATAAGAATCAATCTCACTTCTTAGAGACACCAATTAAAATGGATTAGTGCAACAAGGGAGTATATATGTGCATTAACAGGCTAACAAGCAATGGCAGGTCTGGAACTGTGCTAAAACATGTTTAATAAAAATAGAAAATAATTTGGAAGCAGTATGACCATGCTAATAGAAGAAGAAGAAACATGTCATTTCATGAAAAACTCACATACATTAACTACTAATGGTGTAATAAAAATCCACAAGTCATGTCTCGTCCATACCTATCGTCCAAAGAGAAGGAAGGAAGTTACCCCATGCTCGTCCATGGCGACCTCATCCGTCCATCCTTAAGGGACGGACGAGGTTGTTGTGTCTTGAACACCTTGAGCCTTAGACGAGCATATTTTCACCAGGTGTGAGAAAAGTCGAACCATTTTATGCCAAATCCAACCGTTGTGGAAGGCATATCCAAATAATGTAACGTCCATGGCAGTTATGGAAGTTACTTCCGAATCTTTCGTGCTACTCAGCAATAGGAACAGTTATCAAATAAGTAACCGTTGCTCACATGCTATATAAACGATCGCCAATGAGAGGGTAAGACATTCAGATACTTCCAACATTTTTGGAATTATAAAAAGACTAACTTTGTCATCAGAGGATTCTTGGCCGGCTTCCACTGGCCTCCTCTGATTCTGTGTTTATTTTCTCAGGACTCAATTACAAAATTGTCAACATCCGAGACTTTCAACCCATTGATATAACATAATTCATCAATTGGCGTCGTCTGTGCGAAAGATAACATTTTTTGCGTTTGAATTTCATCGTTGAATTCTGCGATTTCTTTCTCCAACAAAGAGCTAAAATGGTCCGGACAAGATCAAGGGCCACTAGTCCAGGCCCTCAACAGAGAAGGGACACCTCCAGCAACCCTTATCATGACCGTCAATCAGCACCTGCCATGCAGCCTTCATCGGTCCAACATGTGCAGTCTATGGCTGCCGGCATGGCAGAATTAACTTGCCAAAACCAGGAATTGAGAAGGGAAGTCAATCTCAGAGGACAACGATATGATGTCTATGGAGAAGAGCATGGTTAGAGCCAAGGAGATGGAAGGAATGTAGAGTCAGAAAGCCAATTGAGGGGTACCGCACCAAGAAGGGTGCCACACTTAGAAAGAGAGATGGATTAGATGAGGAAAATTATGGTTAAGATGTGGGAGAACATGAGAAGAACTAACCCTGTAAAAGATCTAGTTCACCGAACAGACTCCCCCTTCACAGCCTCTATCAATGGCCATCCTCTGCCTCCGAAATTCAAGATGCCTTCCTTGGATTCATATGATGGGACACGTGACCCATTTGACCATATCGCCACCTTCAAGACTACCATGCACCTTCAAGGGGTTCTAGATGAGATAATGTGTAGAGTCTTCCCCACCACTATTAAGGGATCTGCGCGAGTCTGGTTCAGCAAAATACCCCCTAATTTAGTAAGTTCTTTTGAGGAGTTAAGCAAATTATTTGTTAATAATTTCATTGGGGGACAGACACAAGCATTCCTCGTCCAGCTTGTTGACTATAGAGCAAGGAGAGAATGAAAGCTTACGTTCCTTCATCATGCACTTCAATAGGAAGGCCTTGACCATGGACGAGGTAGATGACAAGCTACTGTTGGCAGCTTTCCACAACGGGGTTAACTCTAACTTGTTCATACACAAACTTTATGAAAAAGAACCTCAGTCCATGGCTAAACTCGTCCACTCCGCCCAAAATTTCATGAATGCAGAAGACGCGATCATAGCTAAAAGGAGGAAGAGAGTTGAAAGAATGGAAACAAACCTTGTTTGTCACTCTGGACAGGGTCCTCATCCAAAGAAGGGATGAACAGAAGATAAAAAGGACCGAGATAATAAGAAGCTAGGTTCTTCAGCGCAGAATCAACAATATACCCCTTTGAACGTGCCACTTGAGCAGGTTCTTATGCAAATCAAGGACAATCCATTCTTGAAATGACCTGAGAAAATGAAGGGAGATCCCAGCAAGCACAATAAGAATAAGTATTGTCGCTTCCATAGAGACCACGGGCATGACACAGACGAGTGTTTTGATTTGAAGCAGCAGATTAAGAATCTCACAAGGCAAGGGAAGCTGAGAAATTGCCTTGGACGAGACCATAAGGATGAGAAATTGAAAGGGAAGGTAGAGGAATCATCACGACCACCACTAGGCGAGATAAGAGTTATCATAGGGGGAAGTTTGGCAGGACAGTCGTCCAAGTCAAAGAAGGCGTACTTGAAAGTAGTGCAGAGTGTCCAACTTTCTACCAAAAGCAAGGACCACATGTGAGCAAGCAATCACTTTCATGGACAAAGATGCCAAAGGAATTCACCACCCTCACGGTGATGCTATTGTCATCACCTTAGTTATTACTGACTACACAACTAGAAGAGTATTGATAGACAATGGGAGCTCAGCAGACATCCTATATTATCCAGCTTTTCAGCAAATGAGGGTTGGACGAGACCAGCTCTGTCCAGTACACTCGCCTCTAGTGGGCTTCGGAGGAATGAAGGTACAGCCTGTTGGCACTGTTACGCTGCCAGTAGTGGTGGGGGCATATCCGCAGCAGGTAACCAAAAATGTAAACTTCCTTGTGGTAGATTACTCGTCCTCTTACAATGACATAATTGGAAGACGGACTTTAAATAGTTGGAAGACAGTCACATCCACATACCACCTATCAGTTAAGTTTCCTATAGAGCATGGGGTAGGGCAAGTGTAGGGAGACCAACTAGCAGCAAGAGAGTGTTATTTGGCCATGCTCGCCATGGATGAGCAACAACAGACAATGAGCATTGAAGAAAGGAGAATTGTGGCTAAACTCATTGAAGTGTTAGAAGATGTTTCCTTGGATGATAGTAACCTTGAAAGATGTACTAGGATTGGTGTAGATCTAGAAGAAGAAATTAAGAAGGACCTCGTCTAGTTTCTGAGGAAAAACATTGATGTATTTGCCTGGAGTCATAAGGATATGCTAGGTATAGATCCTAATGTCATCACCTACCGACTAAATGTGTGTCCTTCCTACAAGCCAATACGACAAAAAAGAAGAGTGTTCGCTCTTGAGAGAGATAATGCTATTAAAGACGCAGTTCAAAAGCTGATAGTGGCGAAGTTTATACGGGAGGTGTACTATCCAAATTGGTTGGCCAACGTAGTAATGGTTAAAAAGGCGAACAACAAGTGGCAGATGTGTATGGATTTTACTGACTTAAACAAGGCTTGCCCCAAGGACAGCTATCCGTTATCACGCATTCAGACATGTCGCCATGTGGCACAGGCCAAATAGGTCCATTATTTTGCAGTATTTTTCAAGAAAATTCAAAGCTCTTGAGAATTATGGTAGGTTTCACGAAAAAAAAAAAAAAAAAGTGTCATAAAATATTTCCTAAACATAAAATAGTTTAGGAACTATTTTTAGGAACTACTTTCTTGGAAAATATAAAAAGCTTCAACAACATTTATTGTTTTATCATTCTCCCAATAAAATGTTTCTAAAAATAGTTCTTAAACTAATGTCGCATTGGTTAACATTTCCCTAAATGAAATTAAGTGAATGTATTGACAAAGTAATGACAAGGATAAGGTTTCCCTCAAATAAATTCATTTTCGCTAGCACTAACTATGCTTTTACACAACAATACGTGCACACCATCTACATTTTCGGATGTGCACCAAGAATTTCCCTACTTTTTATAGTCTCAAATCTCTTATAAATTTACTAGCCTCATCACACGCGCTTTGCGAGTGCAATGGGGCTTTCTTTTTTCTTTTTTTTTTCTAATTTTTCATTCTTCTTCTTCTTTGGGTAATTTAATTTATTTCATGTAGTTCATGCTTTGTGAATATAATTGTGCATCACACAAGAATAATACTATTGTCTTCTTTAATCTTAGTCGTATCCTTCAGCATCTGAGACATGTCGCCATGTGGCTCAAGCCAAATGGGTCTATTATTTTGCAGTATTTTTGAAGAAAACTCAAAGCTCTTGAGAATTGTGGTAGGTTTCACGAATGAAAAAAATTAAATGGCTCCCAATTTTGGAACCCCCTTTGCCCAAGGCATATTTTGAAGAATTTAAGGTCCACATTCAAATAAGATCTCACACATTTTTTCTTGAAATGAAATTAGGACATGATATATGTTGAAAATTGAAACATGTTTCACTTATTTTCTAAGACAAAATTAAGATGTTGAAATTTTGTATCGATTCAATGTATTTATGATTATTATACTTTTAGGGGAAAATTCTATAAACTCACTGCACTGCGATTAAAATTATCATCTACGTATATATTTAATAACTTCACTGTGGATTCCAATTAGCTTAACTGGAAAAGTTTCTAATGATTGAATAAGAGATTTGGGGTTCAATCCTTGCCTACACAAAAAACAGATTGGTGTATTAGTCTAATGATAAAGAGATCATCAGGAGTGGATGCTATAGGTTGAAACCATCTCAAAAAAAATTTTACTTTAAAAAAAAAAATGTATTTAATCATCATGTACCTTCTCAAAAAAAAAAAAAGAAAAAAAAGAAAGAAATCATGATCATCATCATTGTATAAGTTGTTTTGATAATTTAGTGAGTCATGTGGTTAAAATATACATATACCTTATCTTTCTGGATTACAATGGAATGAGTTTATCTGAGGGAAACCTTATCCTTATCATTACTTTGTCAATATATTCCCTTAATTTCATTTAAGGAAATGTTAACCAATGCCCTTAGAACATTAGGTTATCAACTATTTTTAGAAGCATAAAATATTTCCTAAACATAAAATAGTTTAGGAACTATTTTTAGGAACTACTTTCTTGGAAAATATAAAAAGCTTCAACAACATTTATTGTTTTATCATTCTCCCAATAAAATGTTTCTAAAAATAGTTCTTAAACTAATGTCGCATTGGTTAACATTTCCCTAAATGAAATTAAGTGAATGTATTGACAAAGTAATGACAAGGATAAGGTTTCCCTCAAATAAATTCATTTTCGCTAGCACTAACTATGCTTTTACACATAGCTTTGCCTACTCCCTCGCCAGGATTGTTAGCTTTGCCTACGACCTCGTTAGGGTCGTCAGCTTTGCCTACTCCATCGTCAGGGTCGTCAGCTTTGCCTACAACCTCGTTAGGGTCGTCAGCTTTAGGGTCGTCAGCTTTGCCTACAACCTCGTTAGGGTCGTCAGCTTTATTAGCGTCGGCTACCCATCTTCATTGCCTAAGGTCAATTCGTCGGCTATGCGGTGAGCTTTGTGGACTCCCTAACATTGTCACTTACTAATGGGTCCCGACGGAGGTTTGCTTACTATCTTCAGCTTACTGCCTTCAGCTTACCCTTCAGCTTACCCTTCAGCTTACTGTCTTCAGCTTACTCCCTTCAGCTTACTGCCTTCAGCTTATTACCTTCAGCTTACCCTTCAGCTTATTACCTTCAGCTTACTGCCTTCAGCTTATTGCCTTCAGCTTACCCTTCAGCTTATTGCCTTCAGCTTACTGTCTTCAGCTTACTCCCTTCAGCTTACTGCCTTCAGCTTATTGCCTTCAGCTTACCCTTCAGCTTATTGCCTTCAGCTTACTCCCTTCAGCTTACTGCCTTCAGCTTATTGCCTTCAGCTTACCCTTCAGCTTATTGCCTTCAGCTTACTCCCTTCAGCTTACTGCCTTCAGCTTACTCCCTTCAGCTTACTGTCTTCAGCTTACTTCTTTCAGCTTATTTTTCCAATTAAAAATTCCCCTTATCAGTTTCTAATGGCTGAATAAGAGATTTGGGGTTTAATCCTCGTCTACACAAAAAACAGATTGGTGTATTAGTCTAATGATAAAGAGATCATCAGGAGTAGATGCTATAGGTTGAAACCATCTCAAAAAAAATTTCACTTAAAAAAAAAAAATGTATTTAATCATCATGTACCTTCTCAAAAAAAAAAAAAAAAAATGGAGAAAGAAATCATCATCATCATCGTTGTATAAGTTGTTTTCATAATTTAGTGAGTCATGTGATTAAAATATACATATACCTTATCTTTCTGGATTACAATGGAATGAGTTTATCTGAGGGAAACCTTATCCTTATCATTACTTTGTCAATATATTCCCTTAATTTCATTTAAGGAAATGTTAACCAATGCCCTTAGAACATTAGTTTAGGAACTATTTTTAGAAACATAAAATATTTCCTAAACATAAAATAGTTTAGGAACTATTTTTAGGAACTACTTTCTTGGAAAATATAAAATGCTTCAGCAACATTTATTGTTTTATCATTCTCCCAGTAAAATGTTTCTAAAAATAGTTCTTAAACTAATGTCGCATTGGTTAACATTTCCCTAAATGAAATTAAGTGAATGTATTGACAAAGTAATGACAAGGATAAGGTTTCCCTCAAATAAATTCATTTTCGCTAGCACTAACTACGCTTTTACACATCAATACGTGCGCACCATCTACATTTTCGGATGTGCACCAAGAATTTCCCTACTTTTTATAGTCTTAAATCTCTTATAAATATACTAGCCTCATCACACGCGCTTTGCGAGTGCAATGGGGCTTTCTTTTTTTCTAATTTTTCATTCTTCTTCTTCTTTAGGTAATTTAATTTATGTAATGCAGTTCATGCTTTGTGAATATAATTGTGCATCACACAAGAATAATACTATTGTCTTCTTTAATCTTAGTCGTATCCTTCAGCATCTGAGACATGTCGCCATGTGGCACAAGCCAAATGGGTCCATTATTTTGCAGTATTTTTGAAGAAAATTCAAAGCTCTTGAGAATTATGGTAGGTTTCACGAAAAAAAAAAAAAAAATGGTCAATCGGGTCGCGGGTCGAGTCGGGTCACGGGACGGGTTGAGTTGACCCATATTTTTTAAACAAGTTTTTTTTTTTTTTTTTTTTGGAAATAGATGCAATTTGTCAATTGTTTCTGAGTTCCTTAACTGTGATTAGATTCTCACCGGTAATACTGTTACCACTTACCAATTATCACTAAACACTTGATACCCAAATTTGGTGCAATTCTTGTTCCAGCTTTCTAGAAGCTAATCTTGGTATAATCTTCGATCTGTTTAAAGTAGCAAAAGAAAATGAATGTGGCAAGTAAAGAATGACAAACTATAATGGAGTACATAACATACTAAGTAAAAAAGAATAAGTAAATATTTTATAAGAATTACACCTTAATCTCAATCCACTTAACGTTGATAGACATGGCAAAACAGGCGGGTCGGGTCGGGTCAATCGGGTCGCGGGTCAAAACGGGTCATTTTTAAACTGGTCAATCGGGTTGCGGGTCAAACGGGTCGGGTCAGAAAATTCTTACCCATTTTGCCATGTCTAGTAAAAAGGGAGGACCAATATATGTAAAAGGCTTGAGATGGACAGTCAGAAGTGGGGAATCTGTTAATATGTGGAAGGATTTCTGGTTACCTTATGGGAGGTTAAGGGAGCTTATTGAGGGCCCTTTAACCTGAGGAGAAGATGAGTTAACTGTTAGACAATGTTTTCATGAGAATCATGTGTGGATGCCTTAAAGCATTTCTTTTGAGCTCCCAAGTAATGTGCTTAATTCCATTATGGCCACTCCATTCTCTTGTGAGCCTCAAAATAGTGACAGTCTCATATGGGCCTATTCCAAAAACGGCTCTTTTTCTATTCAAGCAGCCTATCTTATAGCAAGAGGCTTAAACCCCCTGAACCCAGTTTCTTTGTCTTTCAAGTGGGTTTGGAAAACTGATACTCTTCCAAATATTCAATTCCTAATTTGGTGATGCCTCCATAATAGTCTTCCCACGGCTCATATGCTGGGTTTAAAAGGTTTAAACTCGATACAATGTGTAAAGTGTGTAACAGGAGTTTTGAAACCATAGAGCACTTGTTCAGAGGATGTGAGTTTGCCCTTTAGTTCTGGATGCAAGTTCAGGTTCCCCATTGTTACAGACACTTTTTCAATCTTCCCTTTAATGAGTGGCTGGAATACAATTGCAAGGATGTGATGAATACAACAGTCAAAGGGATGCCTTGGAAGGTGTTGTTTCATATGGGTTTGTGGCACTTGTGGATTCACAGGAATGACTTTTTGTTCAGGACAGGAACAATTAATTCTCAAGTTTGGAGAAAATGTATTCAAGGCAGTGCTGAATTCTTTTCAATTGGGCTGGTGACTAGGACCAAACAATTGAAAATAGTGGTTCCTGTGGGATGGGAGAAGCCACCGAGAGGCTGGTTGAAGCTTGTTGAGGTTCAAAATTGATCACAGTCCAAGGCCCAAAGAAATAGCACATTGGGCTAATTTCATGAAAAAAAAAATGAAGCTAGAGAAAATAAGAAAAAGGGAGCTGGGCTGACGTAATGAAGAAAAGGAAAAAAAAAAGAAAGAAGAAAAGGGTGAGAGGTCCAAAGAATTGGGATCCAAAAAAACCCATGGAAGAACAGACCTTAAAACACATGAAGCAAGGGAGAGGCCCAGCCGGCTAGGACTAAACCAAAAGGAGCCCAATAAGAAGAGCTGGGCTGGGACCCCCGAAGTCACCAGAGTTCGGGGATCCCTGGGACGCACGAAGTAAGATTGAAGCAGATTCAAAAGAGGGATAAAAGACAAAGAGCATGCGGGTCTCATGTGCCTAGACGTACAGTGGGATCAAAAAGTACGAAGCAAAAACGCAGAAGCTGTGCCTCAATGAACCAACAATGAGAAAACCATAAAAAAAAGAGGTGACTGGAAGGAGTTTTCAACCCAGCAGTAAAGATTCCAACTATTTGAGGAAAATGACAAGGTTGGAGTGCAACCAAAAGCTGGAGAGGTGGAAGAAAGGGCTAAGTAGTTGAAGATTAGCGAACGAAGGGGACTTGGAAATAGAAAACCAGCTAGGGGCTTTCCGCTTGGTCGTACCAAAAGCAAGAAGTTGTGACAAAAAGGGAAACGATCAGCCCCTGAGCAAAATTGGCACAACACAAACTCTGAGGGGCAAAAGGGGGAAATCGCTGGTACCCCGGAACCCTAGAGCTGCACTATAAAAGGAGAGAGGAATCCATGCTAATGGGATTCAGATTTCGATTCACTAATTTTCTTTATTCAGGCATTCATCGCCATTTTTCTAGGTCTCCCAGAAAAGATATAGAGCCATAGAAAGAACTTTGTAAAGTTCGAGAAAAACAGAGGAACCGCTCATGGTATCCTAGAGATAGCCACTATAGCACATACTCGGATTCAAAAACTTCAAACTTTGCAAGTTTTGGAAGCTTGAATAGCTATCAAAGTCTATAATTTTTGAACTTAGTTGAACCTTGTATCACGTCTTAGTGAGTACTGTAATTATAACTAAGGAAAATTAATAAAATGCCTCTCACTAATTCAAGGATCCTTAACTTTTTCTTATACTGTATTTTATTTGCTATGCATTTCCTTGCTGTTGAACTATTATTCAATACATATATTTTCGTTTGTTAGTTTATTTGTGTTGTAGGGAGCTTGTTTTGTGTACCACTTGGTTTTTTAAACAGCCTTTTCGCTGTGGTGAACCAAGCCCAGTCCACCAAGAACAATTATTTGGCCTAGGATCTTTGGGCCACTGTGCTAAGAAAAAAAGGCACTCTCACAAAGCTCAACACGGATGGTTCAGCTATGAAAAATCCAGATAGAGCTGGTGGAGGGGGTTTGATTTGGGATCATGATGGGGCTTGGCTGAAAGGCTTTGCAAGGGGGCTCAATTACACTAGCAATGCCTTGGCTGAACTGTGGGCGCTTAGAGATGGGTTGATTCTTGCTAAGGAGATGGGAATTCAGCAGCTAATAATTGAACTTGATGCTTTGAGTGTTGTGATCCTTTTGACCACTGAAATATCCTTACAAATTTTTTTTAAAGACTTAACAAAATATAAAAATGACTATTAATAGTATTTAAATTATATATGTAGGAATTATATTATGCATCTTATTGTATATCTTTAAATGTATCCATGCATATGCAAGGGGTTTCAAGCTAGTTTGTTTATAAAATGAGTTATTGCTATTTTGAGATCTTCATTCTTCTTCTTCTTTAGGTAATTTAATTTATTTCATGCAGTTCATGCTTTGTGAATATAATTGTGCATCACACAAGAATAATACTATTGTCTTCTTTAATCTTAGACGTATCCTTCAGCATCTGAGACATGTCGCCATGTGGCACAAGCCAAATGGGTCCATTATTTTGCAGTATTTTTCAAGAAAATTCAAAGCTCTTGAGAATTATGGTAGGTTTCACGAAAAAAAAAAAATTAAGTGGCTCCCAATTTTGGAACCCCCTTTGCCCAAGGCATATTTTGAAGAATTTAAGGTCCACGTTCAAATAAGATCTCACACATTTTTTTCTTGAAATGAAATTAGGACATGATATATGTTGAAAATTGAAACATGTTTCACTTATTTTCTAAGACAAAATTAAGAGGTTGAAATTTGGTATCGATTCAATGTATTTATGATTATTATACTTTTAGGGGAAAATTCTATAAACTCACTGCACTGTGATTAAAATTACCATCTACGTATATATTTAATAACTTCACTGTGGATTCCAGTTAGCTTAACTGGTAAAGTTTCTGATGATTGAATAAGAGATTTGAGGTTCAATCCTCGCCTACACAAAAAACAGATTGGTGTATTAGTCTAATGATAAAGAGATCATCAGGAGTGGATGCCATAGGTTGAAACCATCTCAAAAAAAAATTTTACTTTAAAAAAAAAATGTATTTAATCATCATGTACCTTCTCAAAAAAAAAAAAAAAAAAAAAAAAAAAAAAAAAAAAAAAATTGCACTGTGATTAAAATTACCATCTACGTATATATTTAATAACTTCACTGTGGATTCCAATTAGCTTAACTGGTAAAGTTTCTAATGATTGAATAAGAGATTTGGGGTTCAATCCTCGCCTACACAAAAAACAGATTGGTGTATTAGTCTACTGATAAAGAGATCATCAGGAGTGGATGCTATAGGTTGAAACCATCTGAAAAAAAATTTTACTTTAAAAAAAAAAATGTATTTAATCATCATGTACCTTCTCAAAAAAAAAAAGAAAAAAAAGAAAGAAATCATGATCATCATCATTGTATAAGTTGTTTTGATAATTTAGTGAGTCATGTGGTTAAAATATACATATACCTTATCTTTCTGGATTACAATGGAATGAGTTTATCTGAGGGAAACCTTATCCTTATCATTACTTTGTCAATATATTCCCTTAATTTCATTTAAGGAAATGTTAACCAATGCCCTTAGAACATTAGGTTATCAACTATTTTTAGAAACATAAAATATTTCCTAAACATAAAATAGTTTAGGAACTATTTTTAGGAACTACTTTCTTGGAAAATATAAAAAGCTTCAACAACATTTATTGTTTTATCATTCTCCCAATAAAATGTTTCTAAAAATAGTTCTTAAACTAATGTCGCATTGGTTAACATTTCCCTAAATGAAATTAAGTGAATGTATTGACAAAGTAATGACAAGGATAAGGTTTCCCTCAAATAAATTCATTTTCGCTAGCACTAACTATGCTTTTACACATCAATACGTGCACACCATCTACATTTTTGGATGTGCACCAAGAATTTCCCTACTTTTTATAGTCTTAGATCTCTTATAAATATACTAGCCTCGTCACACGCGCTTTGCGAGTGCAATGGGGCTTTCTTTTTTTCTAATTTTTCTTTGTAATTTTCCTTTTTTTAATAAATTTTTGAATAAGTCTGTTTTGAAAACATGAATTAATCTGAGAATATCCTATTTTGTATCCATTTTAAGAAGATTTGGAGATTTATGTTCCCAAATTGTCCTCAAGTTTTCTCCATGTTAAGCATAAATTTTTGGGGTATTTCTAAACCAGATAAAAGTCCATTCCAAAGAGAGGAGTCCTTTTATAAATAGTATAGAATAGATATTGACACCAGACAAACTCAAGTGTAGAGTATCCATGGCATTCAAAGAGTTTGTTGTCTTTTTTGTCTTAATATGTATTGCATCCTCCCTTGATGGAGGCATGGTAAAAGAGAATGATCTCAATGATTTTATTTCAAAAAAACAGATTGAACCACACATCAAAAGTATTAAGGTAACTTCGGTTGTATGCTTGTTAAAGTAATTTTTCATTATTCCATGTCAACTTAGTGCAAAAGCAATTGCAATTTTCATTTCAAACAAAGTCCTAGCATTTATAATAGCTTGAGATTTAATCTAACAATTACAATATTTTTGCAGACTAAAAATGGAGAAATCTATGATTGCGTGAATTTTTATGAGCAACCAAGCTTAAAGCACCCTTCACTCAAGAATCATAAATCTGAGGTTCATATATATATATATATATTATTTATTTTATTTTTTACGTATTTTGTAATTAATTTCTCATTAAAATGTAAATTTTATTATGGTGTTTGGCATGAAAGGTTGTTTTTCATGCCAGTCGAACTAGTGACCTGGTGACCCTACGCACCAATCGGGTCGGGTGATCAATTGGATCAGAAAAGTATATGACCCAGCCAAAACCAATGCAACCCGGTGGGTTTTAAGCAACTCATGTGACTCAATTGGGTTTTATTAACCCAACGGGGTTTGTTAATTGTATAAAATTACATTAATAGATCAACTTTATTGACCCTTTTATTATTTAAATGTGTGATAATATGGTAATTTAAACAAGAGAAATCCAAAAAAAAAAATCCAAAAAAAACATTTTTTTCACTTTTCAATTTTCACAATTCTTAAAACCTACTACTACAGGCTACTATGCATAAATTTTTTTATGCTTTGAAGTCTGAATAGATGTACTTGGCCAACAATTAGCATGTAAGTATGACCATATAACTCTATGCCACCAACTATATTCTTTTGTTTAGGTTTTTTTTTATACTTTATTTCTTGATTGCTTTTTAGTTTAAGCATCTTTATTTTGGTCATGTACAGTGTGAGTGTGTGAGAGACTAAGAGAAATACACATTAGAGTTTAAGATTTTCCTTTTTATTTCTTTAATATACATAATTTTTAGACATGTAACAAGATTTTCTTTAGCAAAGACTTTGTTGCAATTTTATGACATTTGTTTATTTTCCTTGTGAATTTTATAGAATTTCTAATGTTATTGCTTATGAAACATTGATTTTGAATTATAATGGCAAGTTTAATTTGGGCATATGCCTATTTTTTTCTTTTTTCTTTTTTAATTTACATATTTAGGTTATGATTTCTCAAACTTAATTTTATATATATTTAATTTTTAAAATCTTGTTTATTTGACCTTGTGGTTTGACTGATGACTCACTAATTGAACCAGTGATCAGGTAACCCAGCTCATAGACTGAGTCAACGTCTAGTTCGGGTTTAATAACTATGCTCCTAATATTACTTTATATTCTGAATGGGGATAGTGAATTATGGGTATGTTTGGTATGCTAAAGCATGTAATAATTCTAGTAAGCTTTTGAAAATCATCTCTCCCTAGTTATCAAAAAAAAAAAAAAAAATCATCTCTCTCAATATACTTTGTCCTCCTAATATTACTTTACTTTATAGATTTTGTCCTCCTAATATTACTTTATATTCTTGGAGCATTCACAGTAAGAAAGCTAAAAAATATAACTTTTAGCAACTCAAAATCCTACTTTATCTATTTTAATAACTCATTTTATGATACACTCAACATCAAAGCTTCTACTTTAACATTCAATACATTAAAATAATGTAAAAAAAATAAAATAAAATAATATATCCCATAAACAACCATTACCCACATCATGCAAATCAGAACCCCAAAAAACTACCATCATCAACCCACCATCACTGACCCATGATCTACCATCACCGACACATGAACCCCATGCACCCTCCTACTCCTCCTAGACTTTTATTCTAGATTAGAACCACCACCACCACCACCACCATGCCTTCATCACCCAAGTTGGTCCACACCCAGAATTGCCCTTTGCTAGCCTCCCCATGCAAATCAACAGTACTTATCCTGGCCAACTACCTTCTTACTGGCTTCATCTTTAAACTTGATGTGCTTCTTAGCACGCCACAATACTGCGTGAACACTAGGCCAAGATTGATTCAAGTCATCTGGGAATGTATTTGAGATGAAGTCATTAGCAATGGCAATGGAATTGGCGTAAATCCAAATTGCTTCATCTTTAAACTTGATGTGCTTCTTAGCACGCCACAATACTGCGTGAACACTAGGCCAAGATTGATTCAAGTCATCTGGGAATGTATTTGAGATGAAGTCATTAGCAATGGCAATGGAATTGGCGTAAATCCAAATATGAAGATGAGGAGGCAGAAAGTGATGGGTTTTGTGGGCATTTAGACCAGGTTCAAGTTCGTGGGATGTCATCATCTATGAAATTAACCCAAACCCACGAGAGTAAAAAGGGGGGACGGAGAGGTAGAGAGAACGATAAAGAGAGAGTGAGACAATTGGAGGAAGAGAGGGCAGGAGCTATGGTGGCTTGTCTACATCTGAGAGTGAGATATAGTGATTTAAGGAAGATGAGGTTTACATATGTGTGGAGGGAATAAAAAATTATTTTTTCTTTTAACATCCAACTATAGTGAACTACTATCCCTAGTAGCTCACTTTAGCAGACACTCAATATTTTTTTAACTTTACCTTCTTAGTTGTTAGACCTAGGATCCCAAGTCTAATGACAACATACTGGCACACCAATAGGCTAATCTCTTTTGATGTAACATTTTTAGATTCAATATTTTATTTATTTTGAGTTTAGATTTTAGTTTTTCAATTTATCATATTACGCCATCTCAATCTATTATTATTTTATATTCTTATTAGTGTTTCAAGTAATTATGCTTTTTGCACGTGGATATAAAATTTATTAATTTATGCTGAAAATGATTTTATTTTAAACTATTTTTTTTTATTTGAAAGAATACTAAACACACATTTTTTTACACTTTTTTATACTTTATTATTTTCTATTAAACTTATAAAAATGGTAAAAATTCATTTGAAAGTTGTTTAATATTTTTCAAACATAATTTTAGTAAACTTTTGTTAATATTTGCCATTTTGATGCCTTTATTTGTTTATTATTATTAAATTAATTATGACATTATCACGGTTCAATTTTAGTTGAACCTTGGTCTGACCTTAAAAATTTTAAACTTCTTCCTTTTTCGATTCGTTGAACAGTTCCGGTCTAAAAACCATGATATTTACACAAGCTTTTAACATTGAGCCCCAAAATATATACTTGCTCCCCTCCCCAAAAATTTACAAACCAACCCAAGAACTACAAGTTATGGATTGAACTGGGTTGCTAAGATCTCTTGTAAATGATTTAATCTAGCAATTTGAAAAAAAGAAAATGATAGATCTGAATAGACTTGTTGTGAAAAGTAAATGTCAATAAAAAATAGAGATAAAAAATAGGGCGGCGGTTTTTGGGGCTTCAGCGGCACTTTTGGCCCACCACAATAAGTTTTTGTGTGTGTGTGTGTGTATGTGTGTGTGTGTGTGTAATGGGAGAAGATTATGTTATTAAGAAAAAAAATATTTAAATACTGTGTTGTTTTGGTTTTTGGTTTTCATGATTAATATTCCTAATTTAATTTTTGATTCTTTATTTTTGGGAATAGAAAATATTGTAAGATTTTAATGTTGACACTTTCTTCTCAAAAAATAAATTGTAATTGAATGGTGTTCTTTGGTTGTAGAAAATATTTCCATATTGACAATAATTTAATGTTGACACTTTATTCTAAAAATAAATAAATTAATATTCCTAATTTAATCTTCATTTAGTTTACTAAACTTTCCCTGAGATTGTTTCTCAAAAAAAAAAAAAAAAAAAAAAAAAAAAAAACTTGCCCTAAGATTTCATTTCAGTGATGCCTCAGTGATGCACCTTGTTTCTAACAAGCAAGCATTGTGGGACTTTTGTTGATTTCTCTCTGTAAGTTGGTATAATTTCTTCTATGATTCAATTACAAATCTAAGTTGAATTTAGTGCCATATCATTTAGAATTGTAAACGATCTGGCACTTTGCACATTATTAGATCTGGGAAATCACATCTTGACTGTCAAATGAACCCTCTCTAATTTAAGTAGAATTAAGAGGATCTTGCTTTATGTAGTTTGTCTCTGAACTTGCGGAAATTCAATATCTAATTCTCTTTTTCTCTTGTTGGAAAACATTGCTCCATAACATATGTGCCATAAAGGAACATCCAGACAAAATTTAATATAAAAAAAAAAGTCAAGCCTGATAGAAGTGTCAACATTAAAAGAAAAAAATGGTGTTCGTTGGTTGCATCTATGCTAGATAATGGAAGAGAGTGTAATTGAGAAGAAAGAGCACAAATTGATTTGAATAAAAAAAAAAATTGATGCTACTCTAACAGCTCGGATGCTTCTTTTATAATATTTCTTATGTCATGATATTTTTATTTGCTGAAGTATAGAAAATATTGAACAGATGAGACCTAGCAATAAAGTAAGAGAAATATTAGCCCAAATACATTCCAAGAAGCTGCCGCCTAGTTTTCGTTATGCAAAGATTGAGTTAGATGAGGAGTGTCCACAAGGGACTATCCCGATTGTGAGGGTCACATACAATGAAATACCTGAGAATGTATCAAATTTAAATAAGCCTCAATTTTCTCCGCATCGACCGAATGATGGTTTGGGAGTAAGTGATTTATAGCTTTCTTTGTTTAATATTAGTAGTGCATTTTTATTTCCCTACTCATTTTTGTTTTGGTAATACAATTTGAGTCCTTTAACCTTGGATGGAATTTATCCTCATAGTCTGCAGGGCTGCTTACAAAAACAACCCCGGACAAAATGTATCATTCAAATATTGCAAGTATTAGTGTATATAATCCTCAAGTTGGACCTCACCAATATAGTTGGCTTCAGTAGCAGTTGAAGCAGGAGATGGACCGAACTTAATCAAATACAAGTGGGGTGGATTGTAAGTCTTAGGAAAGAGAAAAGTATTTAAACTTTATTCAGCTAGCTTTACTTTTTATTTGAAGATATCTAATATCTTAACTTCTTGTATGGTTTAATTTCAACATATGCTTTCACCTTATCATTGTGAATGCTGTGATTTGGAGCTAGTGAAAGCAAATTCACACAAACAAACAAAAAACCATATAGGACAACAATATTTAAGGTGGTTTGACCAACTTGAAACCTACTTTCATAGGCAACGCCAACCAAAGTCCACTATTAATGATATTGATTAAGTACACTCAAAACTTCACGAGTTTAGCTTACTTCTAGTACTTTTTTAATTGGAATCTCTTTTTATTTTAATGAGAAACTGTCACATCACCCACTAACTAAATAAAATGTAGAGATTAAAACTCATTGCTTCTTGTCATTGTATATATAAAATAAATAGAGACTTCCAGTTAAAAAAGTACTGCAGGTAAGCAAGCCCAAACTTCACAAGCCAAACTCCCATACTCACATTCACAACACTCATGAACCTCAAAAATATAAACAAAACCTCTCAAGAATATCACACACAAGCTCATAATACGAAGGCCTCAATGCACCAAATAAGTCTCTCACACAAACAAACTCTGAACACACATACTTAAGTATCTTTCAACCCCAAAAACTGCTAAACTACTTTTCAAATAAACTCACTTATGTTTCTTGAGCAAAAGCTACCAAACACTTTACACAATGCTTATTTATAGGGCTCAAATTTTATTCCTAATGAACAAGGAATACCTAATTAGTTCTTCAATAAGGAACTTTCCTCCATAACAAGGAGTATCTTTTTCCTCCAATCCACACCAAGGAAAATCCTTTCCTTACACTCCAAGAGAGACGAAATCAATAATTCAAATTAGGAATTCAAGGTAACATTAATAGTGAAAAACTTGTTTAGAATCCTTAGCTTGGTTAATTTAGCAATGGATTAATCGACTAATTTCCGAATAGGATGATTTAGTGAACCACCCTTATGACAATTTAAGCACAAAAACATCAAGTACCAAATCTGTAAAATGAAGAAAGAAAGAAAAAGTAGATACACACAAATTTTGTGACAAAGTGAAAAAACAAAGGAGAACTACTTCAAAGGAAAAAAACACTCAAAGGGCAACACACTCCAAATAAGGCAATCCACTACTCAAATGACATTCTGAAACTGGTCATGAACTCGGACCAACTCCAATAACCCTCATTAAAGGTTTGATTACCACAGCTTGGTATGCACGTTAAACCTCCAACATCCTTGAATAGTTGAGTTCTAACTTGCCTTATATAAATGACGTGGGTAGGGTATGAATTCCATTGCAGCCAACATTAAATAAAACATGTCATTTAATTTTGCAATTTTCAGTTGATTGAGATGCGATTGAATGGCTGTCAAAATCAGAATTTTGATCAATCGATCATCAATTGAAATTTTGTCGAATCCATGAATGTCAATCTATCAACCCTCAATCAAGTGGCAGTCAAGTCCTTCATAGAAAGACTTCTTTGAACTAGTTCTTGACAAATTGTTCTTGAATCCACAATAACAATTACCAACTAAATAGTTATA
>NW_027070381.1:0-31187 GCF_002906115.3 Quercus suber
TGTCGGGTGGGTTGCTCTTGAGGAGGTGGATTCGCTCTCTCCTTACTGACGAACTTCTGCAGTTTCTCTTGTCTGATAAAGGCCTCAATCTATTGTTTCAAATCATAACAATCGGCCGTGTCATGACCGTGGTCATGGTGGAAGTGGCAATACTTGTCTCTAGGTCGCTTGTTGGGATCTCCCTTCAGCTTTCCAGGAAAGTTAGAGTCCTCTCGTCCTTGATTTTCATTAGGACTTGGTCTATCGGGGCAGTTAATGGGGTGAAGCTTGTAAATCTCCCTCCCTAGGGCTTAGGGCGTCTTTCATCCCTTTGGTCTCCTGTTCTTGGCATCTTCCGCCCTTGGTTCTGCCATACATCTTCCTACCATTCCTTTTTCTTGGGTTTTCCTTATGGGCCAGTAGTGTGTCTTCAGCATTCACATACTTGGTAGCCCTGTCGAGTACTTCCGACATGGTCTTCGGGTCATTTTTGTATAAAGAGAAACAAGAACTTACCCTTCCACAAACCATTCGTGAAGGCCGTTACAAGTATCTTGTCGTCAGCTTCATCGATCGAAAGTGCTTCCTTATTGAAGCGGGTTATGTAGGATCTTAGCGTCTCGTCCTTTCGCTGCTGATGCTCATCAAGCACACCGTGGACTTCTGTACCTATGTCCCCCAATAAAGTGTGTAGTAAACTGAGCACTTAGTTCCATGAAAGTGCTGATGGAGTTCGACGTCAGTCGACTGAACCATATTCTTGCGAGGCCCTTTAGCGTTGTAGGGAAGGCCCTACACATGATTTCGTCTGCTACCCCTTAAAGGTGCATCAAGGTCTTGAAGGTCTCTAGGTGATCTAGAGGGTCCTTGACTCCATCGTAACTTTCTATTTGCGGCATGCGAAACTTATGTGGTAGGGGAAGGAATTGATAGGGGCAGTGAACGGAGAGTCGGTTTGGTTGACTAGGTCATCAAGATCGCTGGACACTCGTCCCTTGAGGGCATTCATCATGACCTCCATCTATGCCTTCATTGCCTGCATCTCCACGACAATAGGAGGTGGAGCCGTATCCATGAGGGATTAGAGGCTTACATTTTGCTGTTCTGGTCTGCTCGGGGCATTGCTACCTTCGGGCCCCTCTCAATCTCTTCGCATGGCATTGGTACCTTTTGGTCCTCCCTCTGATTAGTTGGTGTTGCGTTCTTCTGTTGCAGCTGTTCTTCCAGGTCGCGATTTTGTTTGGTGAGACATTCCATAACAGCAGCGAGAGTTTGGACCTGTCTCTCGAGGGCAGTCATGGGCAGTTCCTTTCTTGGATGTCGTTGGTGGTTGCCATTGAGCGAGTGAGTACCATGCAACTCTTTTGTTCGGGAAGCGATAATACATGGCTTACAACTCGAATTGCTTCCCACAAACTGCACCAACTGATGATGCCGAAAATATCACCAGTGAGCCACACGATACTCGCACTCTCGAAATGTCACCTGCATAACAAAAAGAGAAGACCTAACAAAGAACACCGGTGTGGTGCCGGCCAAATACCCTCCGAATATCAAGTTAGAACTTCTCACAACTCTAGAGTGCTAGAGAGGGGTTAATTATGCGTACCTTGATTTATGAGGGTATTGGGGCTTTCATAGTAGTAGAAGGTTGACCTCCCTTCTTTGATGTAGAAGTCTTTTGCTAATAGGAATCCTCTTGAACAATCCCAAACGTGATGGTCAAGACATTTCCTTATAGAGAAGGTCTTCATTAATGAGCGTATCTTCTAGAATCCTATTTGTACAAGAATTCCATTCTTGAAACTTTGTTGGTGGCTAAGTGTGTGCTGCAAGTATTTCTCATCTAGGGTTTTTGGCTGCCACGTGGATACTCAATCCGACCCGGTTGCATTCGGTTATGCAAGATCAAACTGGACGCATATTGGGCCCATCCTTTATCAGCCTAAGGATGTGGAACCGTCAGGCCCATATCGCAGCGGTCCGTCAACCTAGATTTTTACCCTCTTCAGGTACATTAAGGCTCCATAATTTCTTCCAAAGTGGTCTCAGCTGCAAACCTTGAACTAGAGAAGTTGGAGGCTCATTCTTGAGAAAGAAATAACTAAACCTCACCGAGTATAAACCACATTGCACAAAAGGCCAAAAGATGTGTCCATAGCATAGAAGCGACTCAATGGAATTTTCTTGACAATCTCTACATCCTCTGAATTTAGAACTGTAGGCAGAAGGCTCATGTCCCATGTCAAGAAAATGGATCAATCAGATGATTAATAGCAACTTCTTGAAGCTCGGCCACCATGGGGGATTAAATTTTGGGAGCAGTGATAGAAGGGAGCCAAATATCGGACCAGATATGGACTAGTCTCTGCTACCAATTCTCCACTTCACACCTCTTTTAAGAACATCTCGACCCTTTAGGATGCTTTTCCAAGCATAAGAACCTATCATAGATTCTGCTGCATCCATAGTAGAGCAGTTTGGAAGGAAAAAAAAAAAAAAACTTGGTTTAAAAACTCGATAGAATAAAGAGTTTTTGTTTTGAAAAAGTCTCCACGTCTACTTGGCCAATAAAGTATTGTTGAACAAACGTAAATCTTTGAAATCCACGCCACCCTCAAATTTGGATTTGCATATATCCTCCCACTTAATTCAATAAATTTTTCGACAAACACCACATTGTTACTTGTCCCCACCAAAATTTATTAAAATCATTTGACACCAATATTTTTAGTTTTACCTTGGTCATTTGTTAATGTTTTCGTGAATGTATTTCAATAAAAGTTATTATTTGTGAATTGCACATAGTTGATCAAATATGATAATCATTTATGTTTCAGGACCAAACACCTTGCTGCCTATGCTTTATTCCTTAGAATATATCCCTAAAAAAATTGAACAAATTTATGATGTCGAAACATTCACATCAATTGTTTAAAATATTATGATATTTTGACTTGATAATGATATTATGTATACTTTTTCGTAATCTTAGGCTCGATTGCATTTTAGTGTCAAATAATACTTAACGTGAAATAAAGAGAGCAAAAGCAATTGAATACTATTTGCAATTGAAATGGAGAGAGATAGAGCAAACAAAAAATAACAATGTTTAGTTCAAGGACGAAGCCAAGATTTTTAAGTTAGCGAGGGCCGGAGTAAAAAAAAAAAACTCCAAATAGACATCTATATAGTATTAAAAAATTATAAATACACAAAATCGTTGTTTCTAAATACATTAAGATGCAATCATCTACCAACAAAAACAAATTAATTTTTTTTTAATACTAGGCTAGCTAGGTTTTTTTTTTTTTTTGAAGTTAGAGCATTTACAATAGTGGTGCTAAAAATTTAAGTTTTTAATACCTCAAAATGCTACTTTATCTATTTTACTACCTCACTTTACAATACATCCAATATCAAATGTTCTATTTTTTTTATCAATTCATTTAAAATAATATAAACAACTCATTAAAATAATAAGGAAGAGCAAGAATTTCACTTTTTTAATTGAAGAAAGAGATATAATCTTAATAAATTATTTTATTTTATTTTTAACAACTTGTTACAATCAACTGGTATTAATACCAGTTTGCTGTAGTTGCAAAAAATTTAGCTTTAACTTCTCTAATAACAGATGATTTTTTTTTTTTTTTTGGTTCTTTGGTGGTAAAATAGTTATTTTGCTAAAATACAATCACCGTTGTGAATATTTTTATTATTTTCGTTAAGTTTTTGGGTTGGATAATTGCTATTTGGGTTAGGCTTGCTAGACTGATTGGGGAAAGGGGGGCCCAATTACAAAAATGAAATATAAAATGACTAAAAAAAATTTTGGACCTAGGGGGGGCCCAGGCCCCCACTTGGGTCCATCCCTGGTTTAGTTTGATGGTTCACGTCTATAACAAAAAGCCCTTTAACTAAGGAAGTCAATAACATACCTAAGGCCATTTCAGTTTGTTTAAGGGAATTAAATACAGCACCGTTTTATACTAGTGTACTATTTTGGGATTATTGCTAATTTTATAAAATAATGTAGTTTAGTTTGATCGTTCATGTCTCCCAAATTTAATTATGCCTTTTTAGGCAAATGGTTGTGGAGGTATGGAATGGAGATAATGATCTATGAAGGAAGGTTGTGGAGGCAAAATATAGGAATGAATGGGGTGGTTGGCACAAAACTTGTGTCAAGTGTTTAAGGTGTTAGCCTATGGAAATTCATTGAAGTGATTTGTTGAACTTTTTAAAACTTCTACGGTATGATATGGGTGACGTTACCATAGTGAAATTTTGGGAGCATGTGTAGTGTAGGGATTGTACTTTTAAGGAGGCTTTCCTAGAATTTTATTGTATTTGTAAAGTAAGGGATTCTTCAATTGCAGAGGTTGTGTTTTACTGGTGGGAGGATCCATTGGGATGTATAGTTTTGTCATTTAGTCCATGATTGGGAGCTAGAATCTTTGGCTTTCTTTATGGACATTGTGTACTCTTTGTCTATACAAGGTGATGATGCATAGAAAATCAGTGGGCTGAATGCTTCGAGCTTCAATGGGCTAATGATCACTTGAAAAACCTGAAAAGAAAGACACCAAATTAAAGGTGACCAGGGTGACCGGCCAAGAACCCTCTGATGCTTAAGTTAGTTTTTTCTAGAACTTAGGAATTCCAACTTTTCGGGATAGTGGAAACTTACTTCAATTTGACGTGGATGAGTCCTTATATAGAGAGCCTTGTAGCAGTTACTTGTTTAGTAACTTCCCCAATATTTGTGGAAGTTAGAAAGTTCGTACATAACTTCCACAACGGCTATAGAAGTTAGGATTTTCAATCTTATCTTCTATAACTGCCATTGGAAGTTAAGTACTTATTAGGAAGTTATAGCGATAAATAAGGACCTTGTTCGCATTCCAAAGTTCCATGTGGTCCGAATCTTAAACTTATGTAGGTAAATCCATTCCTAGAAATTTCCCAAGTGTTGGAAGATCGTCCAGGCGCTTTCCTCATGGACGACCTTTTGCTTATGGACGATCTTCTTGAATGGTTGGCCCTTGGCTAATGGACGACTCTTATGGACGAGTTAGAGATGGTTCAATTTTTTATAGTTCCCCATCAATTGTCCCCTTGTCCAAGGTTCGTCCAGAGCACTGCTATTACTTTGGTCAAATTTAGACTGTTCCAGATTATGCCATGTGTCGTAGTCTCATTGGTTGACTTGTCGCATCGATTCCATTTTTCAAAGAAAGTGTCACATGTCACTTCTTGGATGGCTCGTGTCATTTTTCTGACCTCACCTCTGGGCCCTATAAATGTGTGCATTCTCTCTCTCACCCTTTACCTTTCTTATAATTTCTCTTCTGCTATCTCGTCCAAGAGCGTCATTTAGTCTTCGTTCTTCTAGTCTCATAAGGTATTTCCTCTTCTCATCCTTAGGTTTTCATCTTAATCTTTCTTCCAATCAGTTATGTCTTCATCTAGTAATAGCCTAGAAAGAGTGATAGACGAGTATCAGGATGTGTCTTCTGGAAGTAGAGGTAGTTATGAGAGTGGTGAGGGTAGCACAAGCAGTAGTAGTAGTAGCTTGTTAGATAAGCATTATTCATCTGGGGTTCCTGGTTTTCCTTTGAGGAATTCCAGGAAATGCTATGTAGGATGGCTTCTGGAGCAAGGGCTAGCTCATCCAAAGGCCACCCAGTCCTCTCTAAGACAAGGAGGAGGAAGAAGAAGAGGAAAATGTGATTTATAGCTGTGCCCCTGAGGAAGCGTCTACTTTAGACGCGCCTAAGTTAAAAATTCTTGTAGATAGGTACCAAATTCCTAAGGAGTTTAAGCCTCATCTACCTAATAAAGGAGAATGGTGCTATTCTCCTTCATCTAGTTTAGGAGTATATACATCTTATCTTTTAGCAAGTCTTAGGTTTCCTTTAAATTCTTTTTGTAGAGGTCTTCTCCATAGGTTAGGCATTGGACCTAACAAACTCAACCCCAATGGTTGGAGGACTATAGTTGCAATGCAAGTGTTATGGCGTAAGGCATTGGAAGGGAATCGTCCAATCACAGTGGACAAGTTCCTTTACTGTTATAAGCCCTTGGAGATAATAAAAAAAAATCCATTGGTTTTTACCAGTTTTCATCTAGAGGCCCTCAATTTAGTTTGTTAAAGGGCCGTAGTTCTTCTGACAAGCTTTGGAGAATTGAGTTTTTTATTATTTCTGGAAATTGGGCTGGGGACCCAATTGATGTGAATAATGCCCCTTCCCTCCTTTTACTAGCCCTCTAGGTCACCTTCGTCCTGAGGGTATGTCTTCTTTCCATTTTTTTTTCAATTATTTTCTCCAACTTTTATTACTTGTCTAACCTTCCTTTTTTTTTTTTTTTAATTGATGCAGTTGTTACTCGTCCACATTTGGACAAATTTTACTTAGATTGTATCGATCAAGTCCATGCCTTCCCTAAGAGATCCTTCCATAGCCTAGTGACTTTTGGTCGTCTAGCTGCTTGGGGACTTGGCCCAGTACCTTCTACAGAGAATCATGCACACGAAGAAAATACCCGTCGAAATAAGTATCGTCCATCTTTCGCCTCTTAAATTTTTTTTTTTTTTTGTTCTCTTCGTCATAGGAATGGCTACCATGAAGGAAAACAAGGAAAAGGCTATAAGTGGTGATGAGGATGTCCAAATTCAGGATGACACTACCCCTTCAGTCATCCAGAAATCTACCATCCAAACAGGGAAAAGGAAGACGATATCTAGCTCGGTGACCTCGGTGAACTTCTGATAGGCCAAAAACGTAATGACCCCTTGTGATTAAATTAATTAAGTAATTAGCTAAGTTATTAATTAATCAATTTAACATGCAAACGCATGGTAGTATAAACAAATCACCAATAAACTAATTATGCAGTGGAAAATAAATGATACGGTAATTTGTTTACGAATGGGGAAAAATCTGACGGCAAAAACCCCATCGGGTGATTTTCAGGTCACCACTCCTGAAACTCCACTATTATCACAACAAGTGGTTACAAGTAAAAGAATCTCAAGTACCTTACCAATCTACAGTTGAACCCTTACCCCAATACCCAATTGGACTTGTTCTGTAGTGACAGTTCCCCTTTTTGATGCACGGGTCCCAAGTACGTGACTAACCAATTGCACGGTTCCCAGTACGCGACTTTAATCACAAACTAGAAAGAGTTGTTGGCTACAAAGTTCTACAGTTCATCCACGATGAAGATAAAGAAGATGCTTGGTCACAAAACCCAAAGGTGCACATACATAACAACTTTTTCAGAAGAGATGAACTAGGGCAAAATTTTGTCTCCGGTCACAATTTGCTTGAACAGAGTTTGCTCAATACTTATGCAACTTGTGAACACTTTGACGGCCCTTAAAACAATCATTTTCTATTCCGAGGGTTAGAATAAAAGAAGGCCCAAAGACACATTCATGGATCCCAAGAAATCAGATCAGAAAATCTGATTTTATAAATCTCGACAGATAGAAGCTGTCGAGAAGCTATTGAGTAGGTGTTAAGCTTTAATGATTCAGCACTTCTTCAGCTTGTTTCTTGGATAGACTTGATGACTTCAACACTTGACCTTGAAACCTTGTTTCTTGAAGTATTAAAAACATTTAAAATTACCCAATTACAAGTTGAGTGCATTTTGTCAAAGGATTAGCCAATTACATAAAAGAATGACATATGAGAGAAGTCATAAATCACTCAACTCATATTCACTTGTTGAATACAATAAAATCTATCCTAACACAAACTCTTGAAAAATTTTGCAAGAAGAGGGTTTATGGCAAGTAGACTTTGACAACCTGTATTTTTGAAACACTTTAAACAAAACTCATCAAGGCATCTTAGTGTGAAACAGAAATAATAGATTGCATACAAGTACAAGAAACATGTGTATAAAGATAGAAAAGAAACAACACATGTAGAGGAAGGTGAAAGAAACATACATCCACATATAGAGAAAAAAAGTACAATGTATGTAAAAACTGGTCACAAGACCCAATGTACAAGAACAATGTATCTAATAAGGTAGAAAAGAAAAAGATACATCATATCCTCACTACATCCCTCATATCAACACTCTCCCGCAAACAAAATGTCCTAAACTAACTCTCCCCTAAAGTATGACTACTCTCAATATCCAAAACTCCTCCCCCTTTTTGTCACGAGTGACAAAGGGTAAGTGTGTTAAGTAGACATCTCATCTCCAGTATCATCCAAAGCGTCATCGTCAATGTCATCACCATCATTATCATCATCCTCAGCATTTGAATCAAAAGCCACTGGAGGAGGTGGTGAAGGAGAAGCCTCGGAGCAAAGCCACCCATAGTTGCCTGCCGTCGTACAATACGACCGACACGAACGTTCACCTGATACAACTCAGTAGAGAGTGTATCAAGGCGAGCATCCATGTGCTGCAGCTGCACCATGATGTCTCCAAGTGATACATCGCTTGTGGAAGTGAAGGGAGCGGATGTGGATGGAGCTGAACCAGATGGAGCCGGATGGAAGGAAGGAGTGGAATTCGACTATCGCGACCTAAACTGCGCTACACTACGTTTTATGGTAGCAGCGTCTATGGTACAAATGTGTGTGAAGTGGTCGGACACAGGAAAAGGGACAGAAAAATTGTGTAAGATCCTCGTGATAGCGGAAGGAAAGATGAGTTTATCACGGGACGCCGAATCTAAATGAACATCTATGATAGAAAGAATGAAATGAGAAGGAAAATCTATGGTAAAATGCTCAAGAAGAGAAAACAAAAACCGAGCATTAGGCTCTGTGATGGAGTTGTAGTGAAATAGTGGATGGAGTACAAAAGTCATCACCATGTTCATGAAGCGAGGCCCTTTAGCAAAAGGCTTACATGTTGTATACTAACGCTCACCCCATTCAACAGGGCGCTCACAAAAAGCAGCCATGAGCTCATCTTTGGACACAGTCCGCAGACGCTCACAATTAGGATAGTCAGGATGCTCTATCCTAGGAACCCAAAGCCCATCCGCAACAAGCTGTGGTATGACAGGAATGTGCGTACCTCAAACGTGAGTGAAAAAGAGAGGTACTGAACGATCAATCCCGTACATGTTGGAGTAAAACTCCTAAATAAGCACAAGAGGACAAGTGACTAGGATGTCACACAGTGACTCCCATCCCTGACTGTGAATGATAGAGGGAAGGTCAGTGTCGACAAAGTCCACCAAAATGACTTGGCGTTCCGAATGAACACCTCGTCTAGAGAAGTTCTCCGAGAAAGCCTTACGAGCATCCTCATCATGGAACCGAATGTTAGAAGGAGTAGGATCAGAAGATGAAGATGTCCTAGAATGCAGAGGGTTTTAGGACGGAGCAGACTTACATTTAGGTGCCATAGACACTACTAATGTAAACAGAGAGAGAGAGAGAGAGAGAGAGAGAGAGAGAGAGAGAGAGAGATACTCAGAAAAATTCCAAGCAATTCAAATATAACAAATATATTGAAAAGAGAGTAGGTATGCATGAGGAATGCATGAACATGTGACATGCGAAAGAAAATTCATCATGGGCTCAGCTCAATCCAATCCTACCAGCACACAAGCATATTACACACATCTAAATGCATGAAAATACCATTATAATGCATATGTGATGCAATGTATGAGGTTTTAATCACATTTAAATGAAAACCCAACCCAAAATTTCGAGAAACACTCATCAATTTTGAAAAACCCCAAAATTTTCAAAAAACCCCAAAACCTAGGTTTCAAATCATGAAATGCATGAAGAATGAGAGATTAGAAGCTTACCAAGTGTAGAAAAACTTGAAAAAGCTTGAAGAAACCTTAAGGAGCAAGTTTGGAGTGAGATGAGAGAGTTTGGGAGAGAAAACAAAAAGCTTTTGAGAAGGAGATCGACAGAAATGAGAGGATTCCTCAATAAATCTCGATAGCTGAGGTGTCGAGAGGTATCGAGCCATCTATCGAGGTAGGTGTCGAGCAAAAAGGCCTTCGATAGATGCATGTGTCAAGGAGGTGTCGAGGAACAAAACATCAGACACAAGAAGAGAAGCTCGATCGATCCACCAGGTGTCGATAAGGTGTCAAGATTGCGAAAAAGCTTGAGAAGCTTGACAGATAGCTAGGTATAGAGGAGGTGTCAAGGAGGTGTCGAGACAGCTTTTCAAAACATTTTTTCAAGAAGAGAAAAACACAAACATGAATGCAATCCAACATACAACTCAACCAATTATCCAATCAACATATTAAGCTCTCAAAGTTATCTCTCAACAGAAATTTTAAGCACATGGATCCTCAAAAACACACGCACACACTAAACAAGTCTAACCAATTTTATATTTCAAAAACAAGTCAAGACAGTTTAGTAAGCATACATTAGCACATGTAAAACCTTTGTGATAGCCAAATCACAATGTACCTGCACATGTATCAAGAGTAGCAAAGAATATTGCGTGTTGTGTGTGAAAAACATCGCAAGATTGCATATGTGTATACAAGTTATGACGATCTAAGATATGAGAAAATAACATTAACTCAAACACAATCATAACTGTTTAATGGGAATTATCACCTTCAAGGTACATCCTATAACTCTTACATCTCTTAGAATACATGCTTACAATCATATTTAAAACATTTTTGATCTTTTTTCTTTTTATTTTCTTTGCATATTTTCTTTTATTTTAGCATATAATGCATGAGCATATGAAAGAGAGAAAAGAAATACCCAAGATGTTAAGCATTTGACACTGCACTTTTGCTATGTCGAAGCATACAGGTGTCTTTGACTTTGCACTTTTACTATGTCGAAACATACAGGTGTCACATTATGATTGGCGAGCAATAGTAGTAAGATGGTTATTTATGTCTTTCTCTTAGGATTTTCTAGTCATACTCGTCAAAAAGAGTGATACGAGTGTTAAGTTCAAAAAATAACTTAATCTTACTCATCACAAACAAGAGCTACAAAGCTCACTTGCTTAGTTGTGCATAGAGATGCTCATCTAATCTACAAAAGATACAAAGTTTTAAGAATTTTGTTTCAATAGCTATCCAAGGTACACAAGTACCAAAGTACACAATACACACACTGTTTTTGTATTTTTCTGATTTTTCAATTTTTTTTTATTTTAAAAACAAAACAAACAAAACTGAAAACAAACAAACAAAAACATGTTAAACAAAGCAAAGCATAAAACTAGACTGGCTCAAATTAAATGCAAAACACACAAGTTATGCAACAAACAAAACAAGAAAGTAGAAGAAAGTGATAAAATCACTTAGAGTCATTTTTCTTCCACACCTTAGAAGAATCTTTCCTTTGATTAAACCCTTGAACCGGTGGTGAGAGGGAAGAATTGAAACCGTTCAAATTTGAAAGGAACATGAGGGCTTTGAGAAGATCACCAAGAGGAACAAGAGAGGATTGAAGCTGATTTTGGCTTCCAGACACAATCATACCATTGCTCTGTTGAGTGGCTAGCCACTTGTAGCAATTTGGTTGAGTATGATCGGTAGCCCCACAATGATGACAAAGATTCTGCTTCTTCTGTTTAGGCTTTTGAGAGTTAGCCTTCTTAGCTCTAGGGTTTTTAACATCTTTCTTATCCTGCTTAGAGGGTGCTCCTAAGATAGATTTACTCTTGTCTAGGTTCTCACTAGCTAATTCAGTTTTAACATCAATGTTCTCAGTTTCAGTATTATTAACAAGAGAAACAAAAACAGTAGCACTAGTAGAAGCAATATTAGAGGAAGAAAGACCATACCCTAAACCTGTTCGATCCGAAGCAGATTTCTGAATGCTGAGCATTTTATCAAGCTTTGCACTTAAAGTCATCTCCAATTGAGCTCTGCCTTGAAACTTCTTGGTCTTCTCAGCCAAGAAATTGTTCTCAAATCTCAGTGCACCTATTGTTTGATTAGCTTCACCAAACTTTGTGGAAAGCTCCTCACGATCAAGTTCCACATCACTGAGCTTCTTGGTGGCCAACCTATACAATTTCTCATGCTTCTCAGAGAGCTTGTAAAGCTTCTCATAGGTTGTATGGATATTATCTTGATCATCCATCTTCTCACACTTAGAATCCACCAATTATCTTTTTCTTCCACGTCTTTAACAATTCCTTCAATGGGATTGACTGTGGCAGTGAAGGCATTTAAGATTCAGTCATCCTTATTGTTGGAATCATCTTCAAGCTCAGTGTCACTCAAGGTTGAAGCAAGTTCCTTACCCTTCCCAATGCTCTTGAGATATGTGAGGCATTCTTGCTTCATGTGACCGAAGCCATGGCTCCTAAAGCACTTAGGTCCTGTGGGAACAGTGTACTGACCACCATCCCTTACATCCTTCTTCCCTTTGTCTTGGCTTTTGAACTGGGTAGAACGAGATTACCTGCGGTCCTTGTCAAAGTTCCTTCCATTGGCATTCTTCGTAAACTTCTTGAACTGCCTTGTAATGTAGGACTTCATCTTGGAATCTTCATCATTGAAGGACTTATCTGTGTCACTGTTCTTTGCCTTCAAGGCCATGCTCTTGCCTTTACCCGACTTGCCAATCCTAGATAGTCTTAGCTCGTAAGTCTGCAAGTTTTCAACCAGCTCAGTCAAAGGAATCTTGTCAATATCCTTTAATTCCTCGATTTCCATAATCTTTATATGGAATCTTTCGGGTAGAGATCTGAGCACTTTCCTCACAATCTTGGGTTCAAGAATAGTTTCCCCAAGATTGAAGATTGAGTTCACTATGTCCTTGAGATTGGCATAGAACTCATCGAATGACTCATCCTCCTCCATCTTTATTTCTTCAAAGCTTGTAGTGAGCCTTTGAAGTTTTGAATCCTTGACAGCCTTTGTACCCTTATAGGTTGTCTGGAGGATGGTCCATGCTTCCTTTGAAGTTTCTGTGGAGGATATCTTCTTAAACTCCTTATTGGTGACTGCACTGAATAAGGTATTCAATGCTCTGCTGTTGAAATTTGTCGCCTTGATCTTTGCTTCATCCCAATCGGCCAGCGCTTCTTTTGGCTTGGTCCAACCAATCTCTATAGCTTGCTACACTTTCTCATCTAATGACTGCAAGAAAGCTCTCATGCGTACTTTCCAGTATGCATAATTAGTGCCATCAAATAAATGATGTATTATTAATGATTGTCCTCTATCCATGACAAATTGGGGTCAATGGATTAACGCAGCAAAGATTAAACCTAATCAGAGTGTGCCTGCTCTGATACCACTTGATAGGCCAAAAACATATTGACCCCCTGTGATTAAATTAATTAATTAATTAGCCAAGTCATTAATTAATCAATTTAACATGCAAACATGTGGTAGCACAAACAAATCACTAATAAACTAATTATGCAGTGGAAAATAAATGACACGGTGATTTGTTTACGAATGGGGAAAAACCTGGCGGCAAAAACCCACCGGGTGATTTTCAGGTCACCACTCCCGAAACTCCACTATTGTCACAACAAGCGGTTACAAGTAAAGGAATCCTAAGTACCTTACCAACCTACAATTGAACCCTTACCCCAATACCCAATTGGACTTGTTCTGTAATGACAGTTCCCCTTTTTGATGCACAACTCCCAAGTATGTGACTAAGCAATTGCGTAGATTCTAATACACGACTTCAATCACTAACTAAAAAGAGTTGTTGGCTGCAAAGTTCTTCACTTTATCCACAATGAAGATCAAGAAGATGCTTGGTCACAAAACTCAAAGGTGCATATACACAATTGTTAGGATTAGTGCCCTTAAATCCTATTGTATGATGCTATGTATGATATTAAGTTTGACATTGTGTATGACATTATGTATGACTTAATATTATGTTTAATAAATTTGTTTTATTATTATCTGAAATAATGGTAACATGAATATTCGGACATTATCACATAGTCCATGAGATGCATAGTATGTGATTTATGTGAAGAATCACAGAAGATATAAATCACAAGTTCTTTGTAAACTCAGAATTATAGTTCGTAGTCGGTGATGAAATTGGGCATTTCATCTGCGAAGACTCTAACATATCAATCATGATGATTTGTCTTGATCATGGAAGTGGTGACTTCTAGTTGATGTGTTAATATGTTTTAAGAGTTAAGACATATTGAACTGGACCGCAGTGAGATTTATTATTCTCCTAAAGATTGTCAAATGAATAATAAATCTCACAACTTACATTTGCATGAACTCTTAATCCTGAGAGAATAATAGACCTGATCATAAGGTGTAGGTTGCTTTGATATATCAGGAGTGAGATCTAAAGTAACGGTCAAAACCTCAGTATATTGGGCAACCACATTTAGTGTTGATGGAACATATATTCTCAAGATGGAATTCATAGTCTCTTAACGGAGATATAAAGTATTCCCTTGAGATAAGTTTAATGAGTTTGTTATTCAGAAAGTTAGGCCTAACCACTTTAGTAAGACTAAAGTATATATATTTATGGAATTGGATTTCATAAATATATAATGAATAACATTAAAGGATAAAACCGGGTACTCAAGGATTAAGATGTAGTAATTTACAAAGTGGCAGTCTACATTAACGGCTTTGTATTACTACGAATATTTTATGAAGGGGTTGTATGTATAATAAAGTCTTGGGATATAATTTATAGATAAGACCTAGAGTGCAACTATATTTATATAGTGGTATTAAATATAATTAATAGTAACTTTGGACTTATCAAGAGTTGACAGAAAGCCCAAGGCCCATTGGAGCTAGTGTTTTATTGGTCCCTTTTGGTCCCACTCCAAGCCACACACTTAAGCCCAATTGGGAAAGCCCAAAAGGCCAGCCCAATTAGATAAATTGGTTAGATACAAAGGGAAAAACGTTCAGATTTTTCAGAGAGTGAAAAACAACATTGAAATGATGTACATGTGAGTTTTTGTCACTCATAAGTCATTCTTTTTTGTTACCAATTTGAGAGACCACACATCTTGGGCGTTAGTGGAATTGGAGTGAAGATTAAAAGTAGTCCCAAGTGCTTCAATCTTCGGTTTTGAAATTCACCGCTTCAAGGTACGATATCTTGTTTTCAAATTCTGAAATTCACTTAGTACGTGTTATCAATATTGAATGAAGTAGATCCGTTTAAAACTTATTTTCCGCTGCACTCATCTTTATTTCCATCAACAACAACTTCTTCAAAAGAGATGAACTAGGGCAAAACTTTGTCTCCGGTCACAATTTGTTTGAATAGAGTTTGCTCAATACTTATGCAACTTATGAACACTTTGACAGCCCTTAAAAAAATCCTTTTATATGCCTAGGGTTAGAAGAAAAGAAGGCCTAAAGATAAATCCACGGTTCCTAAGAAATCAGATCAGAAAATCTGATTTTATAAATCTAGACAGATAGAAGCTGTCGAGAAGCTATCGAGCAGGTGTCGAGTTTTAATGATTTAGCACTTCTTCAGCTTGTTTCTTGGATAGACTTATGACTTCAACACTTGATCTTGAAACCTTGTTTTTTGAAGTATTAAAAACATTTAGAACTACCCAATTACAAGTTGAGTGCATTTTGTCAAACGATTAGCCAATTACATAAAAGAATGACATATGTTCTTTAACAAGTGAAACCACATATGTCCTAACACCTTCCAAATCATCTAGGTCTCAAGAAGCAAAAGCCTAGCAAGACCCCTCTTCCCAAGGTCCCAAAGTTCACTCCTTCAACGGTAGATTTGAACAACCCAATGGTCAACATGGCACCCGTCTAGACCGTTCCACCCGTCCAATTTGAGAATCTTCCCCCTCCAACTAAAACTCCTCATAGGGCTCATCCCTTAGAGCCGTCTTAGCGTCCTCCTAACCTTGTGCTGGACGACAGTTATGCATGGAAGACGTTTAAAGAAATCATCACTAACAATGAAGTGAATTCATATTATAATATGTCAGTGAGAGACTTTAAACGTTCTGCCATTCATGACCTTTTTAAGGTATATAACTTTCATTCACCTTTGTTTTATTTTCTTAAAGCTTAAATAAAATTTCTAACCTTCCGTCGTCCATTCGTAGGCCATGTCAAAGTTTTACACGATATCCATGATGGAAATAAAGATAAATGCAGCGGAAAATAAGTTTTAAACGGATCTACTTCATTCGATATTGATAACACGTACTAAATAAATTTCAAAATTTGAGAACAAGAGATCGTACCTTGAAGCGGTGAATTTCAAAACAAAGATTGAAGCACTTGGGACTACTTTTAATCTTCACTCCAATTCCACTAACACCCAAGATGTGTGGTCTCTCAATTGGTAACAAAGGAATGACTAGTGAGTGACAAAAACTCACATGCACACCATTTCACATGATGTTTCTTGCATATGAAAATCTGAACGTTTTTCCCTTTGTATCTAACCAATTTATCTAATTGGGCTAGCCTTTTGGGCCTTACCAATTGGGCTTAAGTGTGTGGATTGGAGTGGGACCAAAAGGGACCAATAAGATACTAGCTCCAATGGGCCTTGGGCTTTTCTGTCAACTCTTGACAAGTCCAAAGTTACCATTAACTATATTTAATACCACTATATGAATATAGTTGCACTCTAAGTCTTATCTATAATTATATCTCATGACTTTATTATACATGTAACCCCTTCATAAAATATTCATAGTAATACAAAGTTATTAATGTAGACTGCCACTTTGTAAATTATTACATCTTAATCCTTGAGTACCCGGTTTAATCTTTTAAGTTATTCATCATATATTTATGAAAACTAATTTCATAAATATATACTTTAGTAACTACTTACTAAAGTGGTTAGGCCTAACTCTCTGAATAACAAACCCATTAAATTTATCTCAAGGGAATATTTTATATCTCCATTAAGAGACTATGAATTCCATCTTGAGAATATATGTTCCATCAACACTAAATGTGGCTGCCCAATATACTGAGATTTTAACTGTTACTTTAGATCTCACTCCTGATATATCAAAACAACCTACATCTTATGATCAGGTCCATTATTCTCTCAGGATTAAGAGTTCATGCAAATGTAAGTCGTGAGATTTATTATTCATTTGACAGTCTTTAAGAGAATAATAAATCTCACAGCGGTCCGGTTCAATATGTCTTAACTCTTAAAACATATTAACACATCAACTAGAAGTCTCCACTTCTATGATCAAGACAAATCATCGTAGTTGATATGTTATAGTCTTCGCAGATGAAATGCCCAATTTCATCACTGACTACGAACTATAATTCTGAGTTTACAAAGAACTTGTGATTTATATCTTTTGTGAATCTTCACATAAATCACATACTATGCATCTCATGGACTATGTGATAATGTCCGAATATTCATGTAACCATTATTTCAGATAATAATAAAATAAATTTATTAAACATAATATTAAGTCATACATAATGTCACACTTAATATCATACATGGCATCATATAAAAGGATTTAAGGGCACTAATCCTAACAATCCAATCAGGCTAAGGAGTTATGTGATGAAGCTAAGACGGCCAAGGAGAAGAACAAAGAACCGAACAATGAGGTCCTTTTGAAAAAGGGGTCAAGGAATATAGATGAAGCTGAAAGACGAGGTTGAGGAACTTAAAGCAAATTCCATTGAAAAGGAGATCCGCATTGCTCACTTGGAGGAAAAAGTTTTAGAGTTCAACTTGTCCTTGGAGAAGGCTCATGAAGAAGCCGTTGCAGCTTTCAAAAAGTCATACAAGTACAAGAATCATCTAGACAGTCATTATGTAGCTGGCTACAAGGACTTCTGTGCTGATGCCAAGGAGGCTTACCCTAACCTGGACTTTGACTCCTTCAAAATTCCTCTTGCCAGAAAAAGTTCCTTGCTCCCGACGAGTTCCGAGGCCATCAACGTGGTGGACAATGCTACCAATGAAGTAACCCAGGATGCCATTTTTGCCAGCGGAGACAACCCAAAGTCTGGGGGGCAATTCCCCCAGTGGTTTATCTAAGTAAATTTATCTTGTTTTAGAAAAAAATTATTATTTTAATTTATTGGAAATGCCCATTGTTTTGGGCTTTACTTTTTTTTTTTTTATAATTCATTCAAGTGCAATTCTCTCATCCAAGTTTATGGACGAGCTATATATACAATTGCAAGGGCGGCTCCAAGACCAACCCAGGGGGTTCAAATGAACCCCCTGACTTGATCCCAAAAAAAAAAAAAATTATATATAATTTTTTTTTGACTCCTACAATAAAAATTTGAACACCCTAACTATAAATTTTTTGTCAAACTCAATTGAAATAAGTTTGAATATGATCCTTAGTTTTTCTCCATGTTTAATTTGTATTTATGTTTTCTTAGTTTTTCTCTATGTCCAATCAAGTATTTTGATAAGTGCTCAACACATTTCCAAGTCCAAGAAATCTTTTACTATTTACTCCAATTCCAAGAGAGTGATCGCATGCACATTTAAAAAATCACACACATCAAAAGCAAAATTTTATTATTGGAGTATTATTTTTCTTAGTTTCACACTTACTTTCAGGCTCTGGCCCTACTCCTAAGTGTGTTACTATTCTTATTTATTTAATATTTTTTTATTCAATTGATATAACTTATAAATATAAATTATGTATTAATTTGATAAAAATGTATAATTAGTTATTTAATTCTATTCATTTACACATCCAATGATTGTTATCTTAACAATCTTTCGAATGTTAATATTTTTTAAGATTATTGTACAATATAGTTGTGTTGTATATAACGTAAAAGTTATATATACAGGAAAAAGAAAAAAAAATAATTATTTTATTTTTTACTCATGCCTCCCTCACCAATAAATTCATGGCTCCACCATTATTGACCCCCCTAAATAAAAATCCTGGAGCCGCCATTGTACAATTGCCCTTATTGGCTTTACATAACTCAAGGGTTTTTGGAAGATGGTCGTCTACCCTTCTTTTAGTTTTTATGAATGAATGTCTACATTTATTTTCATTTCTTACTTGATGTTGAACATGTTATGTACTTTATGAACGATTTTATTTGTTTACATCGTCCATGTTGTTTCTATGGTTAAGTGTGGTTCGTCTACTCATGAATCTCATCCATGTTAAAATAATTTTCTTATGTTCAACAATTACCATTCTTTAAATTCAACAAATATTATTTGTCTATGAATGGTATTTCCCTTGCTAGCTTTATCCGTCCATAAATTTGACTTATAGCTTGCATTATCCCTCGTCCATAGGTTGGACGGTCCTTTATTTGTCTTTGGGTAAGACATTTCCAGTGTTTACTCGTCCAAAAACTGGACTTTGGCTGGTTGAATTTATTCATGGATTTTGAAATATTCTTGCGTGCACGTTTTTCCTCATCGATTAGTTAGATGAGTATACCTTAGGTTATACCTCGCCAATTGCTTAGACGGATATACATTCGATTTATTTTTCTTCACTTTGTCCTTATTTTAAGGAAAGCTTATAAACATTACATCCCCACATCTAGAGATTTTATTCGTCTTTGGCTTTTAGCCTTCTTGTGGATTGGATGGAATCATGAAAATGAGAGATTCACACAACATCATATACATTAGAAATCCAAACTATATGAACATAATACAAACATAACATCCACATCGTCCACAAGCATGGCACATGCTTAGAAGCCAGTGCCTTAGGCAATCACAAATACTTATACAAACAGAAGACTTAGATGACTTCGTCCATCACAAATTCGTCTATAGACAGCGCAAAAGCTAAAAACTCATGCAATTTTTAGGGAATTAAAATACTGAAAAACACGCAGTAGTAATAAACATAAGTAAACATGAGAAAAACAACACATAACTTCAACTTCATCCATGATGCTCGTCCATGGTGATGCTTGTGCTAACCCTTTTATTGATAGTATCTCCTTAGATGCTCAACATTCTAAGGGTGCTCTAGCTTCTGTCCATCTAGGGCTTCCAAGTAGTATGATCCCTGCCTTTTGCAATTGATAACCCTATAAGGTCCTTCCTAATTAGGCCTTAGTTTCCCATGAGCTGGGTTTTTGGTTGCCAAGGAGACCCTTTTGAGGACGAGGTCCCCAATGTTGAAGCGCCTGGGTTTCACCGTGGCATCATATTGCTTAGCCATGAGATTTTTGTACCTTGTTATCCTCTACTCTGCATCCATCCTTACCTCGTCAATAAGATCGAGGTTAAGACGAAGTTGTTCTTCGTTTTCCTCATCCTGATACTTCATCACCTTATGGTTGGCCATGTGTACTTCTGCAAGTATGACTGCTTCAATCCCGTAGGCTAGTTTAAAAGGAGTTTCCCCTTGTAAGCCCATAAAACACTTGACAACTCATCTGGCCATACTCCCTTTGCCCCCTCAAGCCAAGTCTTGATGATCTTCAATAAAGATCGATTTGCAACTTTTGCTTGTCCATTTGATTATGGGTGAAAGGGTGAGGAACAATGATTCTTGATTCCAAATTGCTCACAAAAATTCCTGAAAGATGTGTTATTAAATTGTCATCCATTGTTAGACACTTATACCCTAGGTACCCCAAACCTGCATACAATGCTCTTTCAGATAAAGTTCTTGACATTTTATTGTGTAATCTTCGCTAAGGGTTCAACTTCCACCCACTTAGCGAAGTAATCAATCCCCACCACCAAAAACTTCATTTGCTTGGCTCCAATTGGAAAGGGACCCAAAATATCCAATCCCTACTGTGCAAAGGGCCATGGGGCCATCATTGGGGTAAGGTACTCCAATAGCTGTTTAGGGATGTTACTGAATCGTTGACATTGATCGCACACCTTGACATACGCCTTAGCATCAGTTTCAATGGTTGGCCAGTAATAACCTGCATGAACAACCTTGTGGACGAGTGATCTAGTTCCTGAATGGTTGCCACACGCTCCTTCATGAATTTCTCTCAATATATAGTTTGCTTCTTCTGGAGCTAAACACCTTAGGTAAGGCTAAGAAATGCCTCTTTTGATATAGCACCTCGTCTATAAGGACGTACCTAGCTGATCTGATCCTTAGCCTTCTGACCTCGTCTTTTCTCTCTAGAAGCATTCCGTCTTTAGATAGGTGATTATTGGGTCATCCAATTTTCTTCACCTTCTACCTGTTGTACCTCTGGAAGATCTACGCTAGGCATATATTCAACTTCATCAAACTCGTCCATCGATTCGCTTGTTGATGCTTCCTTTGCTAAGGCATTTGCTTCCATGTTCTCTTCCCTTGGGACTTGAATGAAACTAGCTTCTTTAAATCTCTTAACAAGGCGTCTTACCTTATTAAGATATTTCTTCATCCGCTCTTCCTTAGCTTCATACGTTTCATTCACTTAACCTATAACCAATTGTGAGTCTCCCTAGAAGAGTATTGATTCCGCCTCTAAGGACTTAGCCAATTCTAGCCCTTTAAGAGGGGTTTCAAACTCAACTTCGTTGTTTGTTGATTGATATTGTAGATGGACCTTGTGTTTTAACTTATCTCCTTTTGGGGATTGCAAAACAACTCCTATTCCTCTAGCATATGGTGTAGACGATCCATCCACATGGATGACCCATGTTTTAATGTCTTCCATATCGTCTAAGTCCCCATGACTTAGAGTGAACTCCATGATGAAATCTGCTAGAGCTTGAGCCTTTATTGCATTTCTCGATTGGTACCTGATATCAAACTCATTAAGCTCGATAGCCTATTGGATCAATAGCCCTGCAGGTTCCAACTTGTTCATTATTTTTTTGAGTGGATGATTTGTCGTAACGTTGACAACGTGAGCTTGGAAGTAATGCCTTAACTTCCTAGAAGCCGTTATCAATGCAAAAGCCAATTTTCCCATTAGCAAATATCGTCCTTCCGCTCCCCTCAGAGCCCGACTTGCATAATACATAGGTTTTTGCACCTTTTCTTCTTCCTGATCAATGCTAAACTTACTACATGTGGGGACACTGCTAAATATAAATATAACTCTTCACCTGGTACGGATGGACTTAGCAGTGGAGCCGTGGTAAGATAGAGTTTAAGATCCCAAAAGGCCTTTTGACACTCGTCCGTCAATTCAAATGCCTTCTTGAGAACTTTGAAGAAGGGTAAACATTTATCTGTAGCTTTTGAAACAAACCTATTGAAGGCTGCAACTTGTCCAGTGAGGGACTGGACTTCCTTGATATTCTTTGGTGGTTCCATGCTCAATATGGCTTGGATTTTATCTAGATTCGCTTTAATCCCCCTTTATGAAACCATGAATCCTAAAAACTTCCCAGACGAAACGCTGAATGCATATTTACTTGGATTAAGCTTCATTTTGCATCGTCTAAGTGTCTCAAAGGTCTCCTGTAGGTCGTCCAGATGTTTTTCCTCATCTAAGCTCTTCATCAGCATATCATCCACATACACCTCTACATTCCGTCCTATCTGTGAATGTGACATGTGATTAATTAACTACTGATAATTGCCCCCACATTCTTCAAACCAAAGAGCATCACCTTATAACAAAATAAACCTTGACTGGTAATGAAGGATGTCTTATCTTGATTTGCCTCGTCCATCTTTATCTGATTATACCCTGAGAAGGTGTCCATGAATCTTAGCAACTGATGACCTGCTGTTGAGTCCACCAACTAATCAATGTGTGGCATAACTATCCTTAGGGCAAGCTTTATTTAAATCAGTGAAGTCTACGCACATCCCCCACTTGCCATTTTCCTTCTTGACCATTACCATATTAGCTAACCAATTCGAGTAATAGAATTCCTGAATAAATTGCGCTGTGCTTAACTTCTGGACCTCTTCCTTAATAGCATTGTCTCGCTCAGGAGTAAAGACCCTTTTCTTCTGATGAACAAGCTTGGAAGATGGATGCACATTCAACTGATAAGTGATAACACTTGGGTCAATCCCCAGCATGTCTTCTTGACTCCATGCAAAAACATTAATACTCTTCCTTAAGAATTGGACGAGGTCTTGCATTGTCTTCTCTTCCATACTTGTTCCAATTCTAGTAAATTTCTCGGGATTACCCTTTTCCAAAGGAATGTCTTCCAGTACTTCAGTGGGCTATGCAACAACTTTTCTTTCTTCAATGCTCATCATCTATGTGTGCTCCTCCATAGCCAACATGGCTAAATAACACTCTCTTGCTGCTAACTGATCTCCTTGCACTTGTCCTATCCCATACTCTATAGGGAATTTGACTAACAGGTGGTAGGTAGATGTTACCACCTTCTAATTATTTAAAGTTGGCCTTCCAATGATGGTGTTATAAGAAGACAAACAATCCACCATGTGGAAATTCACTTCCTTGGTTATCTGCTGTGGATATGATCCCACCACTACAGATAACATAATGGTGCCTACAAGTTGCACTTTCATTCCTCTAAATCCTACCAAGGGTGAACATATTGGACGAAGTTGATCTCGTCCAAGCCTCATTTGTGGGAAGCCAGGGTAATACAAGATGTCTACCGAACTTCCATTATCCACCAACACCCTTCTAGTTGTATAATCTGCGATGAGTAAAGTGATGACAATTGCATCGTCATGTGGGTGGTGGATTCTTTCTGCATCCTCATCCATGAACGTAATGGCTGGCTTGTCTGTCCCTCTCGTCCTTGGTGATCGTCCAAAGAGTTGGACATTTTGTACCACCTTGAGGTACGTTTTCTTTGACTTGGAAGACTGTCCTATTGAAGTTCCTCCTATGATAACCCTTATTTCTCCAAGTGTGGGCCGTGATGACTCTTCTACCTTTCCTTTCAACTTCTTGTCTTTATGATCCCTTCCAACGAAATGCTTCAACTTTCCTTGTCTGATAAGATTCTCTATCTACTACTTTAAGTTATAGCACTCGTCCGTGTCATGCCCATGATCTCTATGGAAGCGGCAATATTTGTTTTTATTGCACTTATTAGGATCTCCCTTCATCTTCTCTAGCCACGTCAAGTTGGGGTCATTCTTGATTTGCATAAGTACTTGAACAAGTGGAGCATTCAAGGGTGTGTAGTGCTGATTCCTTCCTAAAGACGAACCCGCCTTCCTATTATCTCAATCCTTCTTTTCTCCTGTCCGAGTCTTCTTTAGACAAGGACCTTGCTCAAGATGGCATGGGAGATCTGCTTCTATTTTCTTAGCTTTCTTCCTTTTCTTAGCAATGACTGCATCTTTTGCATTCATGAAGCTTTGGGCTGAATGGACAAGTTCAGCCATGGTTTGAGGCTCTTGCTCGTAGAGCTTATGGATGAATAAATTGGAATTAACCCCATTATGGAAGGCTGCCAATAATAGCTTGTCGTCCATCTCGTCCACCATGAGAGCTTCCCTATTGAAACAAGTAATGAAGGATTGCAAGCTTTCATTTTCCCCTAGCTCTATGGTTAACAGGCTGGACAATGAGTATTTGTGCCTCTGTCCTCCGATAAAATTGTTGACAAATAACTTACTCAATTCTTCGAAAGAACTCACAGTGGTTGTAGGTATCTTGCTGAACCACACTCATGCTGGTCCTTTAAGGGTGGTAGGGAAGGCCCTACACATAATTTCGTCTGGAACCCCTTGAAGGTGCATCGTAGTCTTGAAGGTTGCAATATGGTCACACGGGTTGCGCGTTCCATCATGCAAGTCCAAGGAAGGCATCTTGAACTTGAAGGCAAGGAATGAATATTGATGGAAGCCATAAAAGGGGAATTAGTTCGATGAATTAAGTCATCTACAGGATTCGTCCTTCTAATATTCTCCCTTATCTCGTCCATGGCCTTCCTTATTTAATCCATCTCCCTCTCTAAGTGTGGCACTCTCCGTGAAGTGGTACCCCTTGACTAGTTCTCATACTCAGCATTTTCTCCTTCTCTGACTTCTTGACTCTGGGCTTGTCCTTCCACATATCTATCATTATGTTGTCTCCTTAGAGTAATTTCCTTGGTCAACTCTTGGTTCTAACAGGTTAATTCTGCCATAGCGGTTGCCATGTACTGCACTTGTTCTATGGAAGGCAGTTGCATGACAGGTGCTGACTGGCGATCACGGTTAGGATGACTCGAAATGTTCCCACTCTCCTAATGGCCTGGACTAGTGGCCAATGATCTTATCTGAACCATATAGCCCTTTGTCAAAGAAAGATAATTTGCAATATGCAAACTTAATCTTTCCCACAGACACCGCCAATTGATGATGCATAGAAAATCAGTGGGCTGAATGCTCCGGGCTTCAATGGGCTAATGATCACTTTAAAAACCTGAAAACAAAGACACCAAATTAAAGGTGACCAAGGTGAACCAGCCAAGAACCCCCATGTAAGGTTGAATTCAATCAATCACTTGTTAGCTTTATTCCATGCCAAATTTGCTTATAATTCAGCATATAGAAACCCTGTATTTAGGTGGGAATCATGTAAGGGAGTGTGTGAGAGAGTGTGAAGAAATGCTTAAGACTGTGCAGTGAAGCAGGGACTCGCGACTGGATCTCGCGGGTGGCTCGCGACTGGCAAGTTGCCAGAAGATGCACACGAGTGAAGCATGCAGAGAAGCTAAACTGTCATGCCAGCTGTAGCACTACAGGACAAAAAGTCCAAACTGGCCATTCAGTTAGCTCGTGGCTTGAACTCGCGACTCAATCAAGTCGCAAGGCCAAGTCGGTAGCCAGCTCTGTTTTGGAAAAACTGACTCTTCGCATTCCTTTCTCACCCTAGTATAAATACTCCTTATACTCATGAAATATAGAGAGCTTCCAGAAATAATTTTGAGAGAGAAACCCTAGAGAAAAACAAGATTGACTCATCCACAATCTTTCCATAGAGACTCTTCAAATTCCTCTACTCTTACCCTCTCCATTGATATATCCTTGAGAGGTTCATTACCCAAATCCTTTTCTCACCATACCATATCTGTGAGAAGGCTATTTGGTGCTTTAGGAAGTAGTTAGGAATGGACCAATGGTTATTGGTTGATGCTATTGGCTATAGCGGAATCCGGTAAGCTACAAAAGACAAATGTTTGGCGTAACCTTGTTGGAGCAAGAAGCTTGGAGAGCTTAGGCACACTGGGTAGATTAGACTTGGAGGGTCTTCTGTTGTTCATGTATCCCAACTTCATTTTCTACCGGAATATTGACCGGTTGGAGGGCAGTGGAGAGGTTTTATGCCAAGGGCTTTGGTTTCCTCTTCGATAACACATCGTTGTGTTGTCCTTATGTTTACATCTCTCTTCCCTTAATCTTTGCCATTTAATTTCTGCTGTGGATGTGATTTTATTTGGTTTAGATTGTTTATCAATTCTGATATTAGCTTATGTTCATTTTCCGCACATATATTGTTTGACATTAAGCTTGAATTGATATTTTTGCTATTGGGGGTCTAAACGTTCATAGTGTTTTATACTCTATTTGAACATTCACCCCTGATGCTTAAGTTAGTTTTTTCTAGAACTCAGGAATTCCAACTTTTCGGGATAGTGGAAACTTACTTCGATTTGATGTGGATGAGTCCTTATATAGAAAGCCTTGTAGGGGTTATTTGTTTAGTAACTCCCCAATATTTGTGGAAGTTAGAAAGTTCAGACATAACTTCCACAATGACTATAGAAGTTAGGATTTTCAATTTTATCTTCTATAACTGCCACTGGAAGTTAGTACTTATTAGGAAGTTATGGTGATAAATATCGTGTTCCAAAGTTCCACGTGATCCGAATCTTAAATGTATGTAGGTAAATCCATTCCTAGAAATTTCCCAAGTGTTGGAAGATTGTCCAGGCGCTTTCCTCATGGACGACCCTTATGTCCATGGGCGACCTTCCGCTTATGGATGATCTTCTTGAATGGTTGGCCCTTGGCTTTTGGACGACTCTTATGGACGAGCTAAAGATGGTTCGGTTTTTTATAATTCCCCATCACAAGGTATTGATCCTGACAAAGTTTGTTGGAAGCCAATAAAGAGTAGAGGTTTTGAAGTACAAGGATATTATCATTCTTTATCCCTTCATTCTGTCATATCTTTTCCATGGAAAATAGTGTGGCAATCAAAGGTTTGTCCAAGGGCAGCCTTTCTTTTCAAGGTTTATTTCTTTAGGTAAGATTTTAACAATGGATAACCTTCGAAAAAGGCATATTATTGTTTTTTATTGGTGTTATATGTGTAAAATATGCGGGGAGACGTGAATCATCTTCTTCTTCATTGCTCTATAGCATATGAGCTATGGTCATTAGTTATGCCACATAGGGTTATCGAGTTGTTTGAGTCTTGGCAAGGTAAGTTCAATCGACATTGCAATATATCTATTTGCAAGCTTATGTTGCATTACTTGGTGTGGTGTATTTGGCGAGAATAGAATGCTAGAAATTTTTAGGAATGTGAATGATCTATACTTGAGATTAAGTCTTTTTTCTTTCACACTCTCCTCAAATGGAGTTTGGTTCTGCCATTTTTTCTTGTTCTTACTTTCCTATTTTTATTGATCTTTGTAGTTTTGGTTCTTGATTTTTTTTCCCCTTTAGTACATTTCCAGTGTACTTAGGTTGGCTCTGATTTTTAATAAAATTTTACGTTACCTATTGAAAAAAATATCAGTCACTCATGGAGATAGATCTTAGTAGAGGTGTACATGAGTCACGTTGAGGTGTTTTTTCAACCCAACCCACCATGGCGGTTTAAAAAAAATCCAACCCAACCTACCCATCACAAGGGTCCAACCCAACCCATGTGGATTAGGTTGGATTGGGTTGGACCTATTGTCGACGCCTAGCCTCGACCAGCTAAGTGAAAAAGACCACCACCGCCGTGCCTTCATTCGACCACCCACCGTGGCGACAGCTCTCGTGCACCGGGGGTGGGGGGGGCCATTGGAGGCCCCTCTCAATGTATATGTGTGTTGTTCACGCTGAGCTTTGGGTGCTCTCTCTCTCGGTGGAGGAAGGTAGGTCTACCTTTGGCGTTATGGCAGGAATCTAGGCCAAATTTCAAGGGATTACCAAATGTAAGTGGAGTCGCTACCAATCATTGGGTTTTTCTAAGTTGTGATTGGTCACTTGTTTCTAGTTGATTTTATTACCGATCCTAGGCTAAGAAAAAAAGGCGTTTTTTCTAATCTAATGTGGAGGGAAAAAAATCTTGATTCATAAGTCCGGAAGTTTGGTTAGTGTGAGGAAGGTATTAGGCACCCCACAACGCTTGTCCAAGGATAGTCCTTTATTTTGATAAAACCTTAATTTTTGGAGATTGGCAATAAAAACATGATTTTGGCATTGGCTTTCAGGGCTTTGCATGCATGGGGGGGCTTTGAGGTTTGGCTTTTGAACAAGTGTGGTCCCAATATATGCTTTCCTAAGGCATTCGAGCAAAGTGCTAAATTTTCACAGCGAAAACTCGGCGACATGTCACCTACTTTTGCGGCGGAAATTAGGCATCGCTTGCCTTAGGTGACACAGATTGTGACAATCACACCCGAAAGGGGCGAGCAGGTATATATACATGCATCATGCATAATGCAAGCATATAAAGTAGGAAAGTAAATGCCTACATCCCTAGAGCATGGCCTAAAATATAGGTGCAGGAAAATAAAAAGGGGGTCGCCATACTCTAGAGATAAGGACAAATGGTACAAAGCATGATATACCTAATACAAACCATCTAAGGGAGAAAGGGATGAGGAAGGAAGGGGTTTAAAATAGTACATAACCAAAGGGAAAAGCTAAACCCTAAACCTACTGAACACAGCTGCTCGACTCATGTTGGCAAGCTTGCATCCGCACCCTTTTTGCTTGCTCCTAGGAGATCGCGCCCTAGCTCCATGTGTCCTCACTCCATGTGCGTACATGTGAGCAAAGGAGCAAAGGAGCAGACAAGCAAGATAGAAAAAAATAAGCAATGGGTAAAAAAGCAAGATAGTGAACAAAAGGTGGTGTCCACGAGGGGCAAATATAGGTTTGGATTGAATGTCCATAGCCTCATTGTGTTGAAGCATGGATGACACACTAACAAGCAAGACTAATGCATGAACAAGCATGTAAAGATGCACATAAAGCCAACGGGTGGCACAAAAAAGCATGGTAAGCAATTGTCAGATGAAGCGGAAAAGGGGATAGGTGTGCATGAAGCAACCGGCATCATGGCGATATGTCCCAAATGGCTACATCCAAATAAGGCCTCATGGGCGTTGAATGTATCCACACAACCACGAACCCACTAAGGGCGCCAAACATGGCATAGTCTAGAACAAGAAAGGCTAACACAAGCATAAAACATAGAAGCAAGCAAGCATAGACATGAAAAACAAGTGATCCAAACCCTTTGATATGGACCAAGGTGTATGGACGATGACAAAGACCATAGGGCCTAGATCGAGCCCGAACCAAATGCCAAAACATAAGAAAATGCAATAAAAGGAACCAATAGCACGTGGCATGATAAACAAGTCTAGGTCTAGGCACACAAGCATGGCATGGAGCGCGCACAAGCACATGGAAGATGGCATAAAACATGTAAAGAACATAGATCCAAGCACATAGGTATGTGAAAGCATAGATCTAGACATATAAGCATAAAAACGTGCAAGCAAACATGTAGAAAGCTAGTATGTAGACATGGTAGAACATGGATCCAAGCATATAGCCATGTACGGATTTATATCTAAGCATAAAACATGGCAAAAGCGTACAAACACATAGATTCGAGCAAAGCATAACCAATGACATCATATAAGCATGTGAGCACGTAACCCTAACATCAACTTAAAGCAAAAAAGAGGCACGAAACAAAGGAAAGCATGGCATAAAACCCTACGCATGTAGATCTAAACATATAAACATGTAAAAAAAGTAGATCTAAGCATGAAAACATGGCATAAGGCATACAAGCAAAGAGATTTAAGCTAGAAACACCAATAAAACAAGAAACATGCTAAGAAAGCCGTAAATCATGTTATTCAAGCAAAAATAGCAAGATAAATACTAGAAAAAGATTTATGAGGTTAGGGGTGTGGATGATAGCTAGAAAAGCTACATCCACACCCCTAAACCCCAAATCCAAAGTGTAGAACCAAGGAAAGGAAGATTGGGTATAAGAACAATACCATATGTTCTTTGGTGAAGAGGGAAGAATCGAGAAGCTTTTACCTGTTTTTTGGGTGTTTTTTGTGTGTTTTTTGGTGTTTGGAAGAGAGAAAAACGTGTAGAGAAATTGGGCAGAGAGCAAAACTCAGAAAAAATGTGGTCTCTAGTCTAGGGCGTGCTTGGGGCTAATATAGCCCCAAGCGTGAATTTCGAGGTGGAGGCCTTTAAAGGCCCTCAAAAAGTGTGGATCTAGGTACCTCTGGAAAGATCTTGGCTTCCTAATTCTGAAAATGTGTGGAACCTAAAAATCCAATGGTCGGATCAAAAGATATGGCTCTCTAAAGTTTGCGATGCATCGTTCAGTGCGTCATCCTGGTTTTCCTGATATCTCGGCCGTTCTAACTCCGATTTTGACCCATGAATAGTCGTTGGAACGAGAATTAAATAGTCTTCATAATGGCATTGGTTTCAACCCGTTCTAACAGCCAGATCAAAATTAAGGTTTTTGGGCCCACCTCTAGTCAACTTCAGGTTTTACTTGGTCAAAGTTGTTAAAAATCTTTGAGAAGCTCAGGCTTGGTGTAAATCTGTGAAAAATGTGGTTTTGTGGAAGTTTGGACCTCGTTTGACCTTCAATTAAACCTAGGGCTGACTAGGGGCGTTTTGGTCGTTTTGGCAGAAATAAGCACTTCAGTTGCTCCGATGCCTGAACGGGTTGCACCACATCATTCTAGATGTTCTCATGGTCCCGTAGAGAGAAAATAATATTTTTTGATTTCGGAGGTCCAGCACGCAAATCAAAGGTGGACAAAATACGATATCAACACCTATGGTTAGACAATTTTTTTTTTAATTACTATTATTAATATCTTATTACCCAAACCCAACTCAACCCACTGTAAAAATAAATAAAAAAATAAAAAAAAATATTTACAACCCAACGCGTTTGATCAGGTTGATTTTAGCGGTTAGCTACACACCCCTAGATCTTAGGACTAGAAGGGTTGCATATTAACCCTTTGTAAACCCACCCCAAAACCTAATCTCAAATAAAAATGGGTGATATGAATTTGTTTTATCTTTTGTCTTCCTACTTCTTCTTTCTTTCTTTCTTTTCTTTTTTTTCTTTTTTTTTTTTTTTTTTTTTTTTTGAGAGAGAGAGAGAGAGAGAG